>NC_051847.1:117811114-117882143 GCF_002237135.1 Teleopsis dalmanni
GGCAATATATATAAGTGGAGTGGATGATTAAATTAAATAGAAAAAAATTGTTTTTTTTTTATTTAACAGTTATAACGTTTACTTTTTTTTGTATTATATGACAAAAAAAAAAAAACAAATCTTTATCACCATAATTTGTATTTATGATATAGCGTATTTACGTTGTTTTAATTTTTTTAAATACGCTTTAGAATTGAATCGAAAGTATTTAGTCTACGATGAAGATATCATTAGTAAATTTTTAAAATTTGTCAATGATTATTTTTTAAAGTTATATATATATATGAAATGTGATTTATTTATAATTGGCTTAAATGTTAATAGTTATTACCGTTTAGTGTTATATAGTAAACGTTATAAAAAGCATAAGTGAAATTCCTATGTTGTAAATTAATTTTTTTTATTGATTGATTTCTCTTATTTTATATATTGATTTATAGATATATTTTTTAAATAATATTATTATTTTTTATTAAAATTTTTAAAATATATATAATTTTTATAAAAATAAAAAAAAAATCTACGTAACTCTCAAAATGCAAAATGTCATACCTTAAGATATGAATTCCCAATATTAAAATTTTTTTTTTAATATTTATAATTATAAGTTTAATGAAATACGAAAAATATTTTTGTCATAAAATACAATAGTTATAAAATAAAATAATATTTATATATTAACGGTTTACTATTATAAGACTACGCAGTTGAGTTTTTCCATTTTAGTGTAAAATATTAGGATTGTTTCTTTCTGAAAATAATATGTGTGTAAATACTATAAATGTAGACATATGATTTACAAATATTATAACTACTGAAGCCAAAAACTAAAGAACAATTTAGAAAAAATATAGTGTTTATAGTTCATAATATGTTTATTTGTAGATTTTAATATTTAACTTACAAAATAAATGTGTAAGTCCAACATATAATTTATGTGTATAAAAAATATTTTAACATAAAATAAATAAATCAACAACACAAAAAATGTAATAAATCTGCTAACATTTAATTAACAGTGATTTAATTGTAATTATTGTCGACTAATACTTTGTAATGAATTTAAGTTTTTAATATTTTTTTCAACTATAGAAACGTATTCGTATATAAATACAATAAAATTTAAAATACATTGTTATTATACTTTATTAAAAATTTATTATTACTTTACTATCTTTATTGTAAAAATCAGAAATAGATTCTTTCTATTTAAAACTTTCAATAATATATTTTGCTTTTATTATATTATTTTTATTATTATGGCTCGAGCAATATTTTTTTGATATATATCAATTTCTTGACATTATAGCCTGCGTGGACGAAACCTATATCAAAATTGTTTTATTTTTTTGTTGTTGATGCTAGCCATTCTGGTTCAATATCGACTTCTTCATTTGGAACAACTCAATTGGAGTGTCACACCTCAATTTATTCTTTTTTAGTAACATTTAATTTGCTCATTTCGGAACATAACCGAAATGATTTCCAAATTAAAGAGTTGTTTCGAAGTATATTAGGAATGTTTCTCAGCATTCATAACATGCCACTTCTGGGTTTATACCTACCGAATTATAATTCTAATATATATATATATATTTGTCTTTTCGAACATCATTGAAATAAAAAAATATGTTTATAAAACTTATATTATAATCAAACAAGAGTTATAATATTATTATAAAAATTCTGTTGATTTCATAAACCAAACTGTTGTAAAATTTAATATCTTTATAAAATAAGAAGCATTATTATTGAGTGGTCTGGTAACATTAATGAAAAAATTTAAATATGGCTTTGAAAATATTTTAAACTAGTTGACTACTTTATTAAATACAATATGCACTGAATTGTCCATTTATATGTAAATAAACCTCTTAGAACATGTTACAAATTGTAATATAACAGAGGTACCTATTAATAGAGGTTATAGCCGGCTAACCTGTTTAAAAATTTCATCTAACGCTACTGAGTTAAGTTGAGCTCAGCTGACTACATGTATGAACGGTTTTTTTATCACTGGAAATGTTCATGCGGAGGCATTCTACGGCAATATTTATGCTTAACTATAAATATTTTTGTTTTAGTAAATGCCATTTTATTATATTTTTGTTAGTTTTGTTTATATCATAGCAAATCTTTAGTATTTAGTGTTTGCATTAAAAACACAGTTATTAAATTCATCAATGCAGCTGTTCTTTCTATGTACGTTGTATGTTTTTTTTATCACGCAGTTAACATTTGGCAGAGTTCAAATCCTGACAGCTTCAGTCTAAAAACCAATAGATCAGTCTTAAAACCAATGACTGATATTTAGCCAGTCCAAAAATTCACTTGAGTAAATTTCCTTAATTCCCCTTTATTTTTTAATTTGATTTAATTTAACTAAAACCATTTTCTAGAAAAATCTGAACTATTAGTAGAATTTTAATAATCAAAAAATTTAAAAATTAAAAGGTGAAATTCAAAAATATACAAAAAAAAAAAATAAAAATAAAATAATAATTAAAACCTGGACCTTTGATATTTTTCATTATCTGGTCTAATTACTTTAGTAAATCTGAGAATCTTTTTGTCATTGAAACAAAAATATCTATTAAAAATTCAGTATTCACTGTAATAAGGACATTTTCAATTTTAACATAATTACTTAATTAAGTTAAGTTCAATTTATTAATTAATTAATTTTTATTTAAATTATTTCACGATTTTTCCAAATAATATCACGTTTCTATTTTCACTGATATTTTGTTCCTCAAATATTTGCCAATAATTTCATTAAAAAATTCCAGGTTTACTTTTATTTTGTAAAAATTACAGTTTATTTAAATTCAATAATTAATCAATGAGGCGACTACTCATGCAATATTCATTTTATTATTTTTAACCTAATTTACGTATATTATATAAATTTGTATATATAAGCCGTATATTATATTATATTAATAAAAAAAACCCTATTATGAGTAACAAATTACATAATTCTTAATTATTTCTGTTATTTAATAATTTCTTTTTGCCTATAACAAATTATTTTTTTATTAAATATGCATATTACTTATAAGAAATGAGCACATAAATACATACTTTACAGTAACGTTTTTATTACAAAATAAACCAATTTATTTAATATAATCAAATGAAATATAATTACAATTAAAAAATAAATGTGATGAGTTTCGAATGTAAAATTTTACTAATTCCATTACATTATTGTGGTAATTTTTTCTGTGCAATATTTGTACAAAAATTATTTACAAATAAATCACTTAATAATTTTGTTTTTATTTTGCACTATTAATTTCTTTAGCTAAAGCAATTTAATTTAATTATATATTTTTTATTTTATAACGAATAAAGCCTAATAATGAGCATGTTTATTTGTTGGATGTGTGGCTATGTGAATTATGTTATATGTGCATGATGGATGTGTGTTTGTGTAAAAAGTTTTACATATTCTATTTAACAACCAAAGACTCCTTCAAATGTCGTACTAGCCCAGCACCAATATCTTGCACATCAGGCCATTGTCGTATCACAAAAATAATAATAAAAATAGTTAAGAATGTCGTTAAAACACGCACCCTGTCAATAGAATAGAATTTTTACTTTGATTACTTATATATTCAATATGAAAAAACATAGCAAATGAAGAGAAAATGCCCTACCTGGTTTTTAAAAATGGCATTATTATACCGGCAGCAGTTGCTACTAAAAGCAGAACAACCTGTAGAATTGTCAGCACAACATTAATAAGTTTAACGACAAGCGCACGTGCGTTAGAATTATCGATTCCTTCTACTGTCACATATTGTTGTTGAGATAAATGTTCCATTTTAGATATCTAGAGGCAAATATAGACGTAATAGGTGAGTTTGTAAAAGTATTTAAAAAAAAACACTAACTTACCCTTGTTTGGCAATTTTCAAGCACCTCATTTACGTCCCTAAGTCTTTCATCACTTTGATATTGAACTTTTTCTTCCATATCAGCTATTGTTTGTTTGAGGTTTTCAATTTCATTCTGTACAATTAGAGAAACAGTTAGTTTATAAAATTCAATATAAATAAAATATTTGATTCAAATTATTAGTACTATAGTACTATTCGCTTAATTCAAACATTAAAGTATATATCTTGTAATTAAGTTAAACTTATATATGTAAAGCAATAAATTATTGTAGCCCAACCGATAATGGGGCCGAAAACTTTTTGTGGACTAGCACATATTACGCTTCTTTTTTTTTATAAAGGAGAATCAGAATAAAAACCATTATTAGGATAATATACCAGGATTAACACAATCCAAATCACTTATTAGTATTTATAACAATAAGACATACCATGATTGTATGAACCTATCAAAAGAAAAACTTAGAACCATCACAGGAATCGTAACAATCACATTATTTTTTTTAAAGAAATTACTTTATTTTTTCAATTTTTAACTGGCTATTCGAAGTTTATAAGTAGATAGCTAGATAGTTAGTAAGTAGATAAGTATTATTTATAGTCGATTTGTAGATTTGAATAAACTGGAAAATAAAAAGGTTTTTATATGTGAATATAGTTTGTTGTAACTCATGGGTCGCTATAAACGAATTAAGTGCGTACTTTTTGTAACCTGGCGGGACCTGCTTGTGGAGTCCCTTTTGGAGGTGTTGAACGGTACTTGGTCGTCGTAAGTGACGAGTGGCTCCGGGACGTAGACCCGACCTTACTTTCTGATTAGGTTCGGTTTAGTCGAAGTACTTTTTAAACGGGTTTGTATATGTATTTAGAAAAAAAAGTAAAACTCAAAAAAACTTAGTTAGATCATTTATATGACACAAATCTGCTTCTCACTTAAATAATTCACATAATAATTCTTGTTTAATTTAGTTAAAAATTAACGCTACTTTAAACAATAAGTTTTTACACTTAAGTTTTTAATATTATTATTAAATATATTAATTATTATAATATTATTATTATAATTACTTATTAATTATTAAATATGGAAAAGTTATTTAAATTTTAAAGAATTACTTTGTGTTTTATTTAAAATATATATTACTTTATCATATGTGTAATTGTCGTACCTGATGTAATTCTGTCAAGTCGTTAATCTGGTCCACAAGATCATCTGAACGGTAACGCACCGATTCAAGGGTGGCGGTTAAATTATTAAAATCCTTTTGCGCGGTCTAAAATATGTATTATTTGATATAATTAATGAATGAAAAACATAAATGATTAAATAAATATTCGTATGAATTTTTGTAATATTTGTGATCTTTAAAAAACGATTACTATTATTAATTTAATATTATTAATATTATTGGACTAAATCCTAATATAGAAGGAAACTTATATTTGTTTTACTTAAAATATGGCTTTTAACATTTTTTGATAATCGATTAAAACCAATATATTTATGAAAAGTGATAATTAATAGTTATCTTACTGATCAAGATAACTATTAAGTTCTTGTTGCTACTTTTGTCTTTCTGACCAAACTAACTTTTAAATTCTTTTTGCCATAGTTCTCGTAACATGTTCTTAACTATTTGATAATAATAATTAATTAACTTACTTCTAAACGTTCTACACGTTCTTTCAGTTTTTCATTCTCATCTTTCCGCTCAGCTAATTCTGTGAGTAGTGATTTTAAAACAATGTGGTATTGGCTAGCGCCTGATTGACTTTTTCCAGAGCTATCAATAGTTAATTACAAATATATGTTTTATATACAATTAAGGATTTCTGTTAAATTTATTTTATTTACCCGGCTGGTATACTCTCACTTGTTACGCTACTGCATTCGCTGCCATTTTCACTATTAAATTTTCCACTTCCGGCGGTATTACCGGAACCTGTAGATGTGGCTGGAACAGCATTATTTGGCGTGGAAGTACCTATTACCTCAGAATTTACGGGCATGTTGATGTTATTAATTTCAGTTTCTACATAAATATATGAAAAGAATATCTATGAATTATTTATTACCATTAATATTAGTAGCGATAATGACATACCCGACATTTGATTGATATTGTCCGCACTGCCAAATTTATTTTTGATTAAATGCGCAAATTCACGTGGCTTAGACATAACAGATCCTGAGAAACCAGTAATACCATCGCGTATATTGCCACCCACATTTCTAACAAAAGAAAACCGTTTTTGAGATACATTTTCTTTAAACTATATTAATAATCTTCAAAACTCTTTAGATTACCTTAATCCTTGTCCCACGTCTCGAAGTACTTCACGCGGTTGTCGATGTTGGCTTTTATTTTGATACTGATGATTTTGTAGATCTTTCGCGCGTTTGGTATAATTATCTAGTTTTTTTTGTAGCTGAGAAATATTATGTGCGCTCTTTTGATTTTTCTTTTCAAAAACAGCCTAAAAATATGCACGAAAATTTTTTTTTAGTTACAATAAATTTTATTCTTACTAATTGAAGCTTTCTTTCTTATTACCTTTATTCGTTGCAATTGCTGTCTATCAGCACTAGCGGCAAGCTTTAGATATTCATTAACATTATCTGAAATATTTTTTTTTTATATTACATATATTTTTGATTCTTACTAATTTAATTATATGTAAGAAATTGAAGAAAATATGTTTTGATTATGAAAGAAGCCTATTTCCCATAGAACCCTATAATCCTATAACTCCTGAGATTTTAAGTCAACTATCTATTATTATAATTGTAATTATAATTAAATGCGTTACTGTAAACAAAAAGTATATTGTTACTCCTATAGTTGTGGTATTGACCTTTAGAGGGATTACCACCACTAAGTTATCTGGTTTTCATGACAAACCTTCTAAATTTTTTCGAGTCAACCGTGCTCGGCTGTTTTTAATTGGAGTTTGATTTTTCTCCGCGTCCTTCTACAAAGTTTTTTTATAATCTAGTTACGAGTATATCTGTTAAACAGTGGTCTGTAATAAACCCAAAATCAAACTAAAAACCCAACTGTCTACATTAAATTATAGTTATAAGTTAATATTTGGAGAAAAAGTTGTAAGGAAAGTTGTTAGGCACTTTCTTTAAATCTATAATATCAAACAGTTCTTTTAGTTACGCTGTTATTGATTGTAATGATTAGATATTTTCTGAACCATAAGTATTATTTTCTAAAAAATGCTTTTTTCAAATATTATATATTCATATATGATTCTTATGACGTAAAACAGGGCTGTAAAAAGCACGGTCCACGTTTCTAATCTACCACAATTAAGCAAATCTTCTTTTGTTGTATTTTGATAACATTATATTATTTTTTTTTATGGAATCCCAAATAAATAAATTAAAATGTTTTAAATAATTGATTACACTTCACGTTAATTTATTTAATTGACAATGACTTTAATACATATTTCTTTGTAGAACTGGTTCAAAAAACTCGTATCCAGTACCATTAGTCATCACATTAAAAATAAAATATTTTACATATGGTAACAACTAATTTTAATAATGTTGATATTAATAGAATTATAAAAGATAAATTAATGAAGAATTAAAAAAATTAAATTTAACATTATCGCCGTATTTTTATTTTTCTCTGGTAAAATTATGAACATATGTATTTATTTCTACGGCCATGCAATCTATTCAGTGATGTGTATTGACCCGAGATCTTATCTGGTCGAGATAGTTCTGGTGTAAAAATTAGCAATTAAGGATCTTAATATTAATTTCAACTATAATAGCAGTAAAATTTTACTTTTACTATGAATCCAAAGTTGGACTACAACAAAGTTGTCGTTCTTAAGAAGTCTGAAGGCGACATTTAGCACATCATCTCTTTATGAGATCTACACGAACGATAAAATGTACTATAAAAAATACTTTCTATGTTTTAAATAATAAAATTTCTTCTAACTGGTATTATTTTTAATGCTAGTTTCTAAGTAATTTCTCGAAACTTGAAGTTCTTTAAATGTCCTACTCTGATACACCTATATAACACTTGTTTATATTAAATTAAAAATATTATATATTACTTACCATCCCTGGCAGTTTGCTCCTTTCTTATGGACTCTTTTGTACATTGAATTTTTGTGTTAAGCCGATCAATTGCTTGTAGGCTTGAAGTGCGTTCATGATGGCGATGATGTTTTTTATTGTTGTCAGCTAAAGAACTGGGCGGATTACCATCGACGTCATCTGATGCAAATGATTGATAGCAAAGATCTTCATTGCCTATAAGTACATTTAGCAAATTATTAGTATTATAAATAATAATCTAAATGTTTTGAATATTTTTTTTAACACACCTGATAAACGTGAATCTTCTATAGTCACACCACTACCACTACCACCACTGTCCATTGCACTTATATCACTTAGTAATCCACCACCCATACCGCTATAAGCTAACAAACCACCTTGATCCGAACCATGTGTGCGGTTAAATTCTCTACGATTTCGTTCCCGACTTCTCCGATTTGAAGGACTGTGACTTCGGAAGCCACGAAATGTAGCGACAGATGTGCCTACAATTCCACCACTGCTCACACTACCACCTCCTATACTACCAGTAATTGCCGGTTCCGAACTTTCAACACGTTGATCTCGCTCTCTGGACACTATGGAATATTTCATTTGCGTCATGATTGTGAATTTTTATGTGCCGTAGTTTAAAAAAGGAAGTAAAAAGTAGGAGCCTTGTCAATTAACGGGTTTTTATTATCCTTTAACTAAGGTTTTTATAAGATTTGTTATAATGTGCTTTAGATGTAGTTTTTTAAAGCATGTAACTGGTGTCCTGTTCTCGTTATAGTTACTTTTCTTTATTAATGTATTTGCGATAAGCAGTAGAGGACATGCAAATGAAGGCGTAGCATTTGTAGGCAGAAGCGTGTGTGTAAATATGTATGTGCGCACGTGATTGTGTTTTGCAAACGAAACAAGAAAAAAAATTTATAAAATAAAAATTGACTATAAATTGTTTAAATATAGCATAAACTAATAAATGGTTAACAGAAATTGAACTATGTTTAGCCATATCTTACATTATAACACCGTAATTAGATTACGGTATAACGGTTTTTGCCGTTAAAAAGTTAAAGAGATTAGATTTAAAGAATTTAGTCCTCTATGTTCTAGATATATTATATTATTTAATTTAAAATACAATATCTCAATTATAAAAAGAAATAAAGAAAAGCATAATATGATTATTATATTCATAATATCGATCAACTTTTCATTAACACAGATATATAGCCAGATGGTATTAGTACCGCTATTCTGAAAGACGAGATGGATTCACATCTCAAGCAGTTCTGTAAATTTTTAAGCCACTTTATTGACTATTAGGAATTTTGAATAAAAATATCTTTGTGCTGATCTAAAATCCTATTGTGTCAAGTTGATAAAATGGATTAAGTCATTCATAACCGTATTGGTGGGTTTGTTCAATTGACATTTCAAGAAGCAGGCAGTTTCAATGTATAAGAATCTTATGGTGAGTGTTACACAATAACAAAGCAGATTTAGTTGAGCAACAATTTAGTTTTCCCTTCCTCACCAATTACTTTAACAGTAGGCATAAAAGAAGTCCCACTCAAGCTGTCGTACCCAATTACTAGAGAGTGTGCTCTTTGATTAACATCAAAAATATAAGGATAAACAAAGCCACCAGAACTCTTCTGTTGATACACTAAACTAGTCATATGTAGTTAATGATTAAATCTGATATTTAATGCGAACTTTAAATCATAAGTCAGATAATATAAAGAAGAGTGATAAATATACTAACCATATATAAATGTTCCCCATGTTTTACGGTAATTTGATAGGACCCAGATTTTCAGTAGGGAGAACATAAAATTGCAGAAAGGGATCTTTAGAAAGAGACATGAAATTGCAGACAGAATATTGCAAATTGCAAATATTGATATATTAATTCAGTTTAAACAGAAACTGAATAAACAGAATAATAAAATTACAATAAGTATTTTTGTATAGTTGTAGAACTATTTTAAATTTTGTTGTACTATGGATTTTATTGTGTATGCTGCCTTTTAAAGCAAATTGATTTTGAAGACGACTCAAGGCTGACACAAATAAATAATAATATTATTGTTAAATAAATTGATATGTATTTTTCTGCTTTTTTTTTGAATTAATTTGTTTTGTATAAAATTGAAATTTATTCGCATATTATTGTAGTATTTATGTTAAATGAAGAGCTAAAGCTATCCTATAATATATGAAATATAATAAATTATAAATAAAAATATTGTAATTACTTTGTTCGGAACTGCGTGTGGTCGATGGCGATCTACTCGTGCGTAAAGTATTTCCTATCGACTGATGTTGTTTTTGTAGTAGTTGTTGATCTTTAGACAGCTGATTACTCCCGACATAGAAGCTATCCATTTTCAGTGCATCATACTAAGTATTCTATACATTATTATAGTGATTTAATGAATATGAAATGGTTTACTTCACTAGAACCTCATCGTGAATATTTAACTAATTTATATGAATAATATATTAAATATTGGACCTGTAATGAAATGAAGAAAAACAGAAGTGCTTTAATATTGCATTTAATTTTAGTTATATACATATTTTTATTTGTTTAATATATATAAAATATTTATTGTCAGAGCTTATTTATTATTGTTTTAAATTGAGTGCATAAAATACAATTCATCTTGGCACTGAGAAGTACAAATTCCAAAGGTGAATCACCTCTAACTCTTACAGTTAACACAGTTTTCATATAACACAGATAAGAGATACTTAAATCAAATTAAAATATACATACGCATTCCTTCATATATACTTGTTGTATATATTTATTATATTATAATTAAAAGCTTATCAAACAAGATTCATTGACTTTATATAATGCATGTTGGCACTTAAATTTATTTGCGTTTCACTATAAAATGCAAAATTATTTCATTGAATATTTTAGATTTTATTAAATTGCATTAGCAGTAAATTTAGTTGAGACACAGTGAATTTCACTTCACTGAGAACAAAATTATTAAAATTGATTAAATCATGAAGTTGATTATCTATAAACTTTTATTTGTTAAATATTTATGCTAATCCAAATATTTACAATTTTTTTTTGGTTCTTAATCAAAAATAATTGAATAAATAAATAATTGTACGAATATTCAGCATTTGAGGCAGAAGTAAGTCAACTTCCTTCCCTCCTGCACGTGATACCTATGTTGCTGACAAACTATTTTGTATTTTCACAAAAGCAGCCACAACAAAACAAAAACAGTATCCACATTTTTTATATAATTTTATATTTACAATTGCATATTAACGCAAATAGCATGATTCTTAGTGACGACTGAATGAATATGAATTATTTTATCGAGTGAGTAACAGGTTGCTTTTTCGGCACCCTACTTACAGTCAACTTCGACACATAACACACTCTAAACTTATTTATACCATATGTGTCTCATACGATTATTAACAATATCCATACAAATATATTCTTACAAATAATCATTGATCATTTATTTAGACAAAAAAAAAAAAAGCCGAAATTAAAATAAAAATAAATGGTGGTAGGAGAGGTATAAGGTGTCAGCAAAGCGTCACTCATAGCTTTTGAGGTCTTAATACAAACCTTTTTCATTCTTGTGATACCACGTCCCTGTTGCTATTAATAAAATTTCTGATCAATAAATCCATTATATGTTTTAATAAAAACAAGATATACCAGATAAAATAAGGTATAATGTTTCAATAATATACCAACAACATCTAAAAGAAGGCAATAGCTTAAATTGATGTTATGATAATATAATATCTGGTGATAGAGAGAGAAAGGGCGAAAATGGGGGAGAGAGAAAGAGGGAGAGAGAGAAAGAGGGGGAGAGAGAGAGGGAAAGAGAGAGAAAGAGGGAGAGAGAGAAAGAGGGAGAGAGAGAAAGAGAGAGAAAGAGGGAGAGAGAGAAAGAGGAAGATAGATTCAAAAAGCAGTTTGCAATATTTTACGATCTACGATTAAGGAATCATATCCAACACTTACGGCAAATTTGCTTGTAAAAAAAATTCTTTTAATTCTAAATATTCACGTTGAATAAAGTTGTTAGAAATTACATATCATAATAATCATGTACATCACTTTAGGAGAAAATTAACAAATCTAACAAGTCTTTTTTATGATGCCAATCCTAAATATTAAAACTTAATACAAATGTTAAAGCTTACGTTACGTTAATCTTTGTATAAAGATTGCATAGTAAAAAAAATCGAAAAACTCTTTAGCACAAAATTCAATGGTGATATGGTGGCATCCATAAATATTGACTTGAAATAGAAATTGTATAGCTAATAATTGGTAATTTTATTATAGAAACTACGTATAATATATATAATGTAAATCTATCTAGTGGTTTAGGAAAAAATCAGAATTATGGCATAGCATTCCATAAAAGAAATTATTTATATTATTTACACTTATTTCCACTTGTTCGGGTAATTTTCCCAATTTTTCTCTCTAGAACCTTATCCCAACTATTACGAAATCTTTTGAAAATTAGAATCATATTTATACAATTTCATATAAAGAGTGTTATTTTAGAGTTTTGATTTTAGAAGTGAAATAAAACCCATCGAAAACATGGTAATATTCTAAAAATGTCTTAATATAAAATATAATTCTAAGCCATTTATTTTATTTTATAAGCCATTTTAATCGAATTTTCTACGAGCTGAGCTAGTATAAATCTGCGAATGTTAATTTCTAAGTGATCTCAAATATCCCTAAAAAATAATCCAAAGTGAGATTACTCAACCGTGCTGGATAATTACAGGATCATTACGTAAAATTATATGCTTATCGAACGTTCTACAATAATCTGAAGCTGTTGCAAATTGTTTGTTCATTGATTTTAGAGTTTTTAAGAAAAGGTTACTTTGAAAAATTATGAGTTAGTGATTCCAGTATTCTCACGAACCATGGACACCAATGTTTATTTCAATTGGTTTAATAAATATCTCCGCTGTCAATTGTGAATATTTTCTGTGAAACAGTGTTTCCAAATTAATAATCAATTTTTACAAAAATATGTCCTTAAATTTTTTAACAATTTCATGAAGTAATAATGCATTATTATTAACAAATATATTTTATTTAGTTATTTTGGGTATTTCATGTATGAAATATTTTAATTATTTAATTAACTTTTATTTATATATTTATAGCAACAAAATCAATATATTAAAGTATATAAGTAATAATTAAAAAATGTCTGAGATTTCTTAAGTCAAGTAGAAGGTTACCTACTTCAAATGGCAATGAGAGAAAAATGGTGCATGATAGATATGATCGTATATAATTGAGTTTCCGGTATTATGCTAATTTACAAAAATTTTGAGAAAAATTGTTTTTCTTTAAGAGTTATGACAATTTTTCCAAAAAAATATTCTTTAAAAAAAATCAATATCCAAACCTATTTACCTAAATAGGTAAATAGGACATATAAGGACACATATATTAAATAGAGAGGCTCTTAATGCAAAATAATTAAGATTTGAGATTTTAACTTAAAGAATTGAACCTTTTTTATACGAGGGACACTATTTATATTTTTAGTCCTGGCAACACTGATTGTTGTCAGATGTCATCTGACGTTTCTATACGAATGTTTGACATTATTAAACATAACCTACCTTAGATTTTTTGTCAAAACAGCGTTAAATGTGTTTTTTACAGTGATTTGTAAATTGAGTGTTCTCGAAAAATTGCGATTAACTCGAGAAAATTTTCGTGCGATGATTTATTATGAGTTCCAAATGGTACAATCAGGAAACATTGATGCTGTGCAAAAACTGATAAGGCATTAATACCACCAGCTTACTCGTATTTAAAATATTGCACGATCATTTAGCCGTGAGAAAGGTTTGTTCCCATAATTTGACAAAATCTCAATAACATGTTCGTGTCGATTGGTCCACACAAATGTTCAAGAAGAACAATGGCAGTGCATCAAAAGACGTATATACGATTGTAACAGGTGACCAATTATGAATATATGCGTATAAGCCGGATATATTCATGATCGTAAACAGCAATCGACTGTATGAGTGTTTCAAGATGAACCAAATCCAACAAATGTTTGCGCTCGAAGCGCTTGGAAATAAATGATCGCTTGTTTTTTCGGGAAAACTGATCACATAACAACTGTATCATTACAGGAATGTAAAACGGTTAATTCCAAATGATATACAACGATTTGTCTTCAGTGAAACAAACGGAATATGGAAAACAAACAAGCACCGTCTGCTCATTTTCCATCTCCAACAAAACAATGCAAGTGCTTACACATATCGTTTAACAACCGATTATTTGAACATTCAAAAAATCGAAATTATGAGTCATCCGCCGTACAGTTTGGATACTGATTTGGCAACCAATGACTTCTTCTTGTTCCCGAATCTCAAGAATACTCGTAAATTGCGTGAATAATGATTTTCGTCGGTGGAAGAAGTCGTTGTTGCATTTAAAAAGCATGTTTTGGAGGTGTCTGAGGAGGATTGGAAAAAATGCTTTGGCAAATGGTTTGTGTATTAATCATAAAGGAGAATACTTTGAGAAACCATAAAGCAATTTTTAACGAAAAGTTAGTATTTTTTTTATTATTAGGCTCCAAATATAAATAGTGACCCTCGTAAGTTTATTTGATTTCTTTATGACACCAGAGTTTCCTTGGTATTGCATACTTAAAGCAATCGTGAATTTACAATGAAATATAATGTTAAACATCCACAAAGATTGAATTAAATTTAAAATTTCTCACATGTGAGAAATGTCATTGTCAATTTGTCATTTAAAAGAATTATGTTAATTTCAATTTAGCAATAAATGAGCCGCATATTTTGAATAGTTTTATTTCTGTATACTTTGTATTATATTCAACCGATGGTGACATCGCCGATGATCTCGCAGTACTGGTATATTGAAGAAATGAAATGAAAATTCTTGATTTTATCAAAGTTCAAGTAACCAATGACTGGACTGTCGCTTGAATTAGGCTTTTGTACTGTATAAGATATACGAATGTGTAGGAGGGGCATTTACATCTTCTACACAATGCATATTAAATATACGGGTACTTGCTTATCAAAATTGTTGACGTAAATATGTACATATTTCCGTATTAGATATATAATTTCAATCTTTAAGTGTCAATTGCTTTTGCTTTAATCATGAATGTTTATGCGATTTACAATGGATCGTACTTCAATTGTGATAATTCAATAATACGAAGTAATGAACACATAATGCATTTTATTGTTACTTAAATTTTTTTTTGTTAGATATATATCTATATACACGACTGTATATTTTGTACCTGAATTGAAACAATATGATTAATTTCAATAATCTTAGTCATACTTGACACTTGATGCCTTGAAAAGACACACAAAACCGCTGTTGTACTGTCGATATTTTGTCTGTTGTTATATTACTAAAGCAATAATAATGACAAAATATTATAATTTCCTGAAAATTACTCAATTTTGTTTTTGACAATAAGAAATACAATAAAATATAATTATTTTGAAAACTGTTGATATGCGTAATGCAAGTATACTCATATATAAATATCTTCAATAAAATTTTTACCACTCTATAATCGGTCTACTCACTTGTAATAGTATTATGGGAAAGTGATGCTATTTCAAAAATAATAATTTCTCTTAACTGAATTAAAAAGATTTGATAGATTCTTATCATTTAAAGTCATTCTTTTATCATGTGTCATTTCAACATACCTGAACTTGAGTCTTGAATTGATTTGATAGGCGTCTATTATGTGATATTACAGCATCACTAAACTGTAAAGTGCTTACAAGTTTAAAGAATACAATAGTATACTATATTGAGACTATATATAAAAAATGTATCTAGTGATTTTGTTTAAAGGGTGAATTACATCGTATTATCCAAAGCACGTAGTATTCTCTGTAAGTAAACAAAATCCCTGCATTCTTTATTCCGGAATGCTTGGGTCACATAATCTATAACTGTTTAATAATTTTGCACATAACAATATTTACTTAATCTAAGGACATATACTTATTTATGAGAGAGAGTTGGTTTAAAATTAATTCAAAGTTATACGCCACTATCTTTATTGTTCATCGTGCTGTGCCCTTCTCAATCAAAATAATATCTTATTGTCGCTATAATAGTCTGAAATTTGTAGTTTAATTATTTTTTAAATAGTTAATATGTAAATAATAAATGTTAATCGTAAATCAGAAGAAATTGTTTCAGGTATTGTAAAAATTTATATACGGAGATTGTATTTACTAATGCATTAATTTTTATAGTAAAAAACTATAGTTGAAACAATGTATTTATATGTATACTATTATTGACTCTATGTTCTGTTGTGTTGAGATACAAAATGCATATGAAAATATGTAAAAGGGGTTCGATATGTCTAAGTGTAATATATAATGATAAATCCAGATTATTATATAATAAAAAAAATTAATAGATATTAATTTCGGTTAATTTAATAATTTATTAGTTATTTTTAGGTTATTAAAGCCAAAAAGAGGTGCACTTGTTAGGACTACCGGTTGTTTTATAACAATGTATAGCACGATTTACTGCTAGGAGTTTGATGGTTTAAGATATAAATGAACTAATCAATACAAAACTGCAATAACGATTTTATATGACTAATATTTATTTGTCAAAATAAGTTTATTTAATGTTAATAATCAATTGCAATCAAATAGATATAGTGGACTGTGTGCTTTTTTATTTTGCATACTGTTAACACTCAAATATCAAATTTTACAAAGTATCTTTTGCAATGTTTTGCTCATTTGATGTAACTGTTATATGATTTAAGCTATTATATATTTTTGATGCTCAACAGAAACATACCGTTGTTTAAGCTTTGATTCCCAGTAGTTGGGAATTTGACCTAACCGACATAATGGTCCAACTGTCAAGTAATTACTCATGCAAAATATATGATGGTTTCGTAGTATGTAAATTTATGGTTTAAAATGATTTAAAATTTGAATATTAACTTAATCAATTTTCAAATTTTTTTCCTGTCTGGGACTTATAACATAGAAAGTGCACAATAAGAATTATTTTCCAGAGTAAGTAAGTAAGTACATATAACAAAATTTTGGTTGTAGTTTAAAATTAATTACTAGACGTTGGTATTTAATCCTATTTTACAGTTCAGTTTAAATCCATGAATCAAGTTGAAATATTGCAGATGTTATAATGAAGACTATTAGGACTACACTGTCCATTGTGCTTTATAGTGTATTCAACTTTATTCCGATTGACTATTTTTGGTATTAAACTGTGCTATACTTAAGCTTTTAAGCTCCGGCAATATATAGACACTAATAAAACATGAACACTTTAAAATCTTATAGAATCTTATATACACAGAGATACATAACAAGCTACTTAGGTCCCAAAGTACTTGTTTTTTTATATTATTCTTCTTAGATATATTTCACGTCAAATATTTGAAATCCATCATTGACTTTGCTATTCTCAAATGTTACATACATTTTGATATACCTTACAGACAACAATATTTGTATGTGACAAGTAGGTTACACAATATAATTACAAAGAAAATATTTAACTAGTAAATGGCTAATTGCATAAATTATTTTTACACTTTTTAGTATTTGCCTTATTCACAGATTAATTAAATTTGGATGGAAATCTCGTTCAAATAACCTATAACTTACAAATTATCCTAACTATAGTGCCAACAATGTCATCAGCTTTTTATATCATATGCAAAACCCTATTAACAGCTTAGGTTAAAATGCGGTTGTCCTATATAGTCGCAATACTTCCATATCAACATAGACGGTTAAAAAGTAGAAAGTCGATTTAGTGGTAGAATATTTTTGAAAATAGAAAATAACATTTTATAACTAACAATGTTGGCAAATGAAGAAGATATTTGTATTATGAAATATGTCAAATCACAAAGATTAATATGCATTATATTCGTTGTAAAAATGAATATGACTCGAAACCATGAAAAGATTTTCGGGTACAGCACAGACTATTCCAGAAGACAACTAAAAATATGTCTTATTGGTTAATACGTGACAAGGAAAATAGTGGAAATTGAGGAAAATAGGGCAAGTATAAAAACCAATCTGATCACTACCGAGTTATAGTGTTAAGGGTTGATACTGACTATTTAGGTACAGAGAGTTGAAACATACGGTAATTCAAGTCTGATCATATTTTTTTTTCAATTCGCCAAAACATCAGCTGATTCTATTGCAAAAACTTACACTTGAGTATGAAATTTGAAGTATTGGAAAAAAAAATTCATATAATTAAATATGAATAAAAAATATTTTTCATTTTTAATTTTAAATTTTTTACTTTTTCTTGTCATATTCTTGATTGAAAAGGATTCATATATTTGTGGAGTCATTGCCCTTATACCTCTAAAATATTATTTTATTATTTAATTGCACATCGACAATACTCGGACTTATTTTCACTAGTATCAAGAAGTACCAAAACAAACGGTATTTAATCTGAATTAAACCTTACAAAGAAATTATAAATCTTATCTGAGTGAAGTGTGTACTTGCGTTATATAATTAAACTAGTTAATACAATATTTACCCTGATTTTGATGAAAAGTTGTAGATAAGAATCAGAGTTGCTAGTACGGTTGGTTGTATAAATTTCATGCTTTGAAATAAATATTTTTTGCATGTCTTGCATATGAAAGCTGCACGCTACGTAAATAATGCTTGTACATTATAAAGTGTATAGTATAAGACCTAATAGAAATGAATATATATGCCAAGTTCAACGTTAACGTATGTATCTTTGTTAATATAATATATGTATACATTATTCTTATGTGCTGCGATTTAAGCACAAAAGTACTTGGCACGCAACTTATCCACCTTTTAAGTATTGTAGTTGCCAGTCGTTTGGATATTTGTAACTTGATGAACGACCTTCAGGTGATAACGTTTAATATTATTTGATATATACAATAATGTATATACGCGTATATTTGTATTTAATTTTAATTAATTTTTTTTTATTGTTATGCTTATTCTTAATTTCTATCTATCATAGTTAAGTTAGATAAAGGCACATGTAAGGTTATTAAGTCATTTGAACTTTAAAAAAAAGAAATGGCAAAAGAAAAGAAGAATTGTCAGGGTTCCAAAGTCTTTGGAAAGTTTTATGAGTTAATCGGAAATAAATCGTAAAGGTAAATATTTTTCGTATTTATAATTTATTTATTTATTTAATAAATAAATTAAATTTAAATGAGTCAATAAATATACGAGTATATTAGATTAAGTTTAAATACGAGCAGCTAAATATACTCAATGGGCATTCTTGGTATTATTATCTCGGTTGAAAAAGCTATAAAAAAGCAGATTACAATTCGATACTGAAGTGATATGAAATTGATAATTATAACAATTATGAACATTAAAAGGAACCAAATGTGTATTTCAACTATAAGATAAGTTCTGTATAGAATTAAATTTGGTTTCTTGATTGACGATTCTAATGTAAAAAGAGCAAGAACTCGATTTATGCAAACCACGTGTGTAAATTTGTCAAATTCACAAATAAAAATAGTCTTTTTATAAATTATGAAAAACTAAAATAGAGTATTTCAAGTGCTTTTAATATTATTTTTAATATTTAGCATAAATTTTCCACTTGTGATCAAAAGCGAAAATGTAGGTTATTTACTTTTCAAAAGCGGAAAGCTAAATCAAGTGCAACAAACCCTGAAAAAACATGAGTCATTTTCCTTTACATTATGTGCAGGGAAATTTGCAGAGAACTCACACAATAAAATGATACTTAAAGTTTAAAGAGAAGAATGTATATACATATATATATATATACAGATACATTTTGCAAATACTCATATACCGGGTAACAGTTACTGAGATACAACGGAATGACATGAATGCGGTATGAAACAAAGGGAGCAGCACGGTGTAACGGTGTATTGTTAAGGAGCTTTATTTTCCTAACGGGAGAAGCATGTCAATAAATATTAAAATGTCATAAATAATGGAAAAATAGTTGCAAGTTTATGGCATCTTTATGGGCTTGGTTCTGCCTGATGTTTAAATGGCATACCATAAAATTGTTCATTCTCCTCAACGACAGAAGAAAAAATAAATTGTTTTTTTTAATGTAAATTGTTCCGGAATAGCAAGGAATGGTTTGGTTTTGTTAAAGCTTTAACACCTTTCACATCAGTATATTGAGCATTCACTGATAGCAATTCTATATAGCTCTGTAATAATTATATATGGGTTCTAAATTTCAATCTGACATACACTGATCGTTTTATTATTATGTTGAAGCTAGTTGAGTCAGTGCACTTGTGAGCACTTTTACTCTCTATTAACTGCGAAGTTTCTTCAAAATCCCTCTCTACAACTTGACTGGATTATTGTTTATCATTTAATCAGACTAAGCAATAATTGACCTCAGATCTGCATAACTCCCCGAGGAGCCTGTAACCATTCTGAGATTTAATAACGCGGTGTTGGTAAGTCTGTCAGATTTCGCAAATAATTTCAGGGCTCTATCTTTTATGTATTGTTTGATTGGATCAATCTTGAGGTCCTTGAGGATGTCATTCTTCTAAGGGATTACACAATGACAACAATATATTATTATCAGCTGGGGAATATTTCATGTTGTGCCGTTTTTAAGGATCCTACTGGAATTATGTGGTACCGCAACGAGACATTTCGACCTTGTGTGTTGGCTATCAAATTAGAAAGTCTACGACGACGCTAATGTAAACTAATCAAATGTAATATTACACTTACAATATAATACATTCCCTATTCTCCTAACAACCCTATTCTCTTGCAAATTACTATGGTTTTATTTGCGCTATTTGTCTGGCATAAGAGAAAAGATGTTTACCTCTAGTTTTATTGAAAAATTGTTTTCAAAAAATATGTATTTTAGGTATCAGTTCATACAAATTGTAATAGTTGTTTCATATAATATGCATATAATATGAAGATTGTATATTCTTAGTGTAAGGTACAAAGGGTTTGTTGATCATTTAACAAGAAAAATTTACAATAATGGGAGACTATTGTTTCTACTGTTATGCTAAATATGATTTATAAGGTCAATGGCACACAGCAAAAATAACTAAAAAAGCTAAAAAATAGATAAAAACTTAAAACACATAATATTAGTATGGATAAAATAATAATAATATTATCAATGCCCAGTAAAAAACTATAATAAAGTTCAAATTATTTTTTATTAATTTTAATTCATTTGTAACTTCTTCAATTTAACATTTAAATAGCATTTTGTTTATATTTTACGTGGTCAATTATACGAAATAGGAATGTACATCCTTCAGAAAGATTGGACCTTAAATATACGAGTAACTGACATTCCGTTTTTGCCTAGTTTATTGACCATGAATTTACTTTGATACTGACTATCAAATAATCTATCGGTGCTTTTATCAGAATATCTTCTTTTATATTTAAATAAATACTTATTTTCAATACATATTCTTTAGCATACCAGGATTATTTTCCAAAATCAGAGGTCAATAAGTTTTGCTTAGAAAGTCCAAACAATTTTTCATAGTTTAAGCAAATGAAAGACTATTTGCAGAGTAAAAGCCAAATATTGTAGATAGACAGACATGACTAAATCAATCCGTCTCACAGAGCTTTAACAGAATATGTGAAAAGTAAAAAATGTTATTTTATGAGTTCATTAAAAAACACATGAAGAAAACTTAACTTCACCTACTGCTTTTCTGAGAAATGTTTAGTTACATTTATCTTCTTGACAAGTTATATTAGTCAGTAAAAGTGAAGATTGAATGAGTTGTATAAAATGAGATAATTATGAGGCCAAATGTTTAAACCCTGTATGTGCAGAAATTAGGTTACTATTGTATTTAGTACAACACTTAAAAATTAGAAAGTTAGAAATATAACTGTTTGTGTTTTAAAATTAAAAAATATAATTTGTTTAGATTTTATTGTAAATGTACTTACATCCAAACGGTGTTATCTCTCAAGATAAATATTATGGGTTTCTGGTATTGATTTACGCACATTCGCCACCACGGACCAGTTGCTCTCACTTGCCAGTAGGAAGGGTACTACGTTTTCCGGGGTCCACGTGCCACCAATCTGTGCTTCTAGGCTGGCTATCTCGGTTGACCATTTATTGCACTCGAAGAATGTGTGTTCTGCATCATCGACTTCTGCCTCACCGTAAATGCAACTCTGTTGTTCTCGAATATTCATCCGGTACAGGTACTTACCGAAGTATCCGTGCCCAGAGAGGAGTTGCGTCAAGTAATAGTTGACCTCGCCGAACTTTCTTGTCGTCCAGACTACTAAATCGGGGATGAGTCTTGCAATCCACCTACCACTAGTTTCGTTGCTCCACCTATTCTGCCATTCTTGCATTGGGTGTTCCTAGTAGCTTGTGCTCACGCTGTTGTTGTCGTTGTTTTGGCGGCTTAACTATGCTCGCCTCCGTTCCATGGTCAAGAGGTCGATGGGTATTGCGCTGCTGATCAGAAGAACCGCCGCGCCAGAAACCGATCAGTAAGCTGACGCTACTCTGAGTGCTGGTGTTCTCTGGACTTTTTGGAGCGCATTGCGCTTCTGATTAATCTGTAAGGTGTTTGACCATACTTTCGAACCGAAGAGTAGTACTGCATTCACTACTACCATAAGCAGTTTTCGTTTACCTTCTGTTGGTCCACCAACGTTTGCCATCAGCTTGCTAAGGGACGCTGAGGTCTTTAAAGCTTTTTCGACAGCATGGTTTACTTGAGCCTAATACGATATCCTAGAGTCCAGTCGAATGCCTAGATATTTCATTAACTTGGATGTTTTTATGGTCGAGTCCTAGACCTGCATTTCGAGGGTATTTGCCGCTTCGTTAGTAAGATCAATTCAGTTTCCTCGGTTGTTAGACTTTAGGCATATTAACAGTTAGAGTATTAATTATATCTATATTTCTATATGCTTATAATAATTGGATAGTATATGGTGGTTAAGGATTACGGTTTATTATATTTTCACCGATGATATGTAAAAGTTATAAGAACAACACAAAAAAATCTATTTGAACATTTTATTTGAGTTAACATTGTATATCTATATATATTCGCCTTGTGCTCAAAGTCTACTTGAGATCAAATAATGGCCGTATGTGTAACCACAGATAAGCGTTGTTCATATGTAGACTTCAAGTAAAGCAATCTGACTTGTCTATAAATCTGTTGAAATTTTTAATTTGGCAATATAACAGCTCTGTCAAGTCGGTAAGAAAAGGGGCCCCAAAGATCTTAAATCTTCTCTTAATCAACGTTGCCAAAGTTGTAGCAAATTGAATGAAATATTCATTTAGAAACCTTCCATAAAACATTTTTAATGTTAAAATTTCTATATTAATTAAAATAGTTTTTGTACATATATAATTTTAGGCCGTGTGCGAGTTCGAGTAAATTGATGGTAAATTGAGGGAAATAGTAAATTATGTCCGTATGGCAGCAAATGTTGGTATTTACCAGAATTTCGAGTAGGGAACATTAGATAAAAATTAGGTAAATTAGGTGTTACCATTGTGAACATTTTATAAGATGTTTAATAAATAAATTTGAAAACTTTTAACCAAAAAAAAATAATAAATAAGTGCAATAAATAAATAAGGCCGTGTGCGAGTTTGAGTAAATTGAGGGAAATAGTAAATTATGTCGGTATAGCAGCGAATGTTGGTATTTACCAGAATTTTAAGTAGTGTGAATTAGATAAAAATTAGGTAAATTGTAAAATAATAAATAAATACATATTTACATAAGTGCAGTGCAAAAAAACTCTAGAAAATTGTAATTTACTTATTATTTACTTTACAACATTAGAATTTATTGAGATAAAAGGCAATGAACTATTTCAAATCAATTGAAGTTCATTTTCAGGTTATTGCCTATTAAGGACTTTTAATAATATTAGAATATAATGTGATCAGTTATTTAATAAATGAATCATTCAGTTTTTGCCATTGAAAAAGAAACAAAATAATTGAGCAATAAAAATCATGTAATAATATCTTTTTATTACGTTTTGTGTATATTTTTTTTAGAAGTTATTGACCCGCATAAGAGTCAATTAACATGACATTACAAAAGTAATGAAATTAAACTAACAACAATAATAATAATAACAACAACAATAACAACATAAACAAAAACAACTCAACAAAATCAAAAAACAAACCGAAAAAAACTCAGCAAGAGAAAGCGTGACCATCACATGAGAGTGATTACTTTGACAAAGGAAACAAGAGCTTAGCTAAGCATGGCATGTGTGTGTGAAAATATATCAAAATAAACTTAATGCCGTACATACATATATGTACTTATATGTACGAGTGTATATAACAAAGTTTTGCGGTACATCATATGCATACATATATACGTTCAAACGTTCAACTCTTTGTACGTAGTGCAGCATTTTGGAATCACTATTATTGTTTTTATTGCTTTCGAAATGAATATGTAATTATAAAATACAATTTCATTGCATACTGTGCACAATTTGTTTTGTAATATTTTCAAAAATATTATTTTTTATATGCATGGCAGGACGTATAATTAATATTAATTTTTTATAATAAATTTAATACATAAAAGTAGTCAAGCTGTTATGTGACTCTTACCAAATTCACTGCATTGTGGGGAGGCGCAGGTAAACAAGCAACTCTTTAATGAATGAATTTGTCTGACATAGAGCAACGAAAGTGCATAAAAGGTATAATAGAAATAAAAAAACAAAAGCTTTTTGACAGCATAATTGCGATATCTATACTGCTATGGTATCGTTTATCTAATTCAACTGTCATTAAAAATTATTCAAAAAAAAAAAAAATGAATTATCAAAAATCATTTTATACTACATGAATGAAATGAAAAATTTCCTATAAGTTAAGTATGCACACATATAATAATTATGTTTTATTAATCAAAATCGATTCATAAAAACCTTGAAAAATATATAAAAATTAATTTTTAATTTCAAATTCTTCCACATATTCGTGCGCAACATTTCGTATATGAGAAACATTAAACTAGGTAAATAAAAATAATTAAAAATACTGCTAAAAACTTGGCATAAATAAACATTTTAAGATATAAATATTTCACTACTTTTATTATATTATTTATATTTATATAAAAACTTAAATATGAGAACTCGAAATTTCATGTGTCGGCGTAAGTGTCGGATGATGTCGGACACCAATATTTTAAGTATCTGAAGAATTTAGGCATACCTATTTGCATATGAGAGAGCTCACTGAGATTCTCTTCTATGGAGAAACTTTTGAATATAAAGGATACATATTGAAAATAGATTATTTACAGAAACCTTAATGCGAATACTTTTTAATTAAGTATAAAACGTTACTCGTGAATAATCCAGAGTTATAAGAAGAATAAAAAATATAAGGTAGACAATCGCTTTGGTCATCAGTCAAAATCTAGGATTGCCAAAGATTACAATTGGTAAGTGCTGACATCGAGAACACGTTTAGGAATCAAACACTGAAAACTATTTGTAATCAAAATTCAATAACTAGATTAAATAGTATATGATTTGATTGGATCTTATTATTACATAAAATTTTCACTTCAAATATAATAAATCACTTCGATTGACTATGATTTGGTGGATATCCAATCTTACTTTTTATTAATGACGAGTGACTATTTTCCTTTTTATAAAAAACCATTGACTGAGTAAATAACTGCAACAAGATAATCTTTTATCTCATCGCAGAGTTTATTGCAAGAGAATATTTGTGCAAACTCTATAACAGATCAATATTCATATATATTTGTATATTATACATAGAATTTTAGTTTTTAAACCGGTTAGTTATAGTTTAGTATAACCCTTTTTCAAACATGATATTAACATTCCTTCTAGTTCTTTGGTAATGCATTCTACACAAGAAATTGTTAGAGGTATTACAGCGGAATTAATTGATACAGCCGCTGTTCGCTTCCAAGCAGCTGAAACCCTGACAGTTGTTTTATTGGCTTCTACTTTTGTGTTCTTGGTCACTAAACTACTTAGACGTCACTTTGAGTAATTCTTTAATTATTTAACACGTGGGAAGGTTGGCTGTGGGCTTGGAGAGCTGGTGGGCGGTTGTAGATTTACAAAATTTGATTGGTTAATGTATTTTTGAAAAAAGAAATAAAACTGATCTTTCAACTATTAAAACATATTTTTATTAAGATATGACAATAAGATATATGTAACATAAAAAATGTGACAGACGGTTGCAACTTGTCAATAGTAGGTTGGAAGCGATCTAAAAAAACTATTAGCCTTCGGTCATCGTGCTGAGTAAGGAACTCGGCTCGATTGGGGGTTGTTCGAATAATGCTCACCCGTGATATCACAACGGGTTTTTATTTGAGCTGAAGTGGGCTTTGAGCACTCCCGCCACTTCAATCTCACTTAACTTAACCTAATATGGTAACTAGATTAGTTTTACTATGTTATATGGAATATAAAATATATGAATACTTGTGAGTAATTATTAGGCATGAATGTAGTGGACTGTGCATATTAGCGCAGATCAGTAATCAAGTCTCGAAAATAACGGATTGTCCACTGGCTATGTTAGAATTTATAGGATACTTAGCGGTATAGCACAGATATCTGTCTTTTGTCCAGACAAAATCTCACAGAAGAACCGTGATAAAAACGTATAACTATATTTAGCTTGATTGATGTTCTTAAGTTTCATTGGGAGTTAAGAATAACAATAAGTAAGTTGCAACCACTGAAATGTCTTTAAACTAGAATTATATTCTCAGATATCACATTCAGTGTACATCGATTGCAGATGTACTCTTATCCTAAGCAACTATTGACCTTCGATTGTTGACCTCTCCTAATCTAATAAAAGTAATATTTGAAATACATTTCGAAAGCTTATTCAATTATGTGAGAGTAATAAAAGTTTTACTTTGTGGAATTTAACTAAAATCAGAAAAGTTTAAAACTAAAATAAAATAATAGTTAAAATAAATATTAACTCTTTTAAGCAAATTATTATATAATTACTAAAAAAATACTAATTTATAGATAAATGATAAAGTTTTCTGACCCTATTTTTCACTTTCTTTAGCACATATTAATGAATTAAAATGAAAAAACTCGAGATTAGCAGCTAATCATACAAGTTGTGAGTATCGATATTATACAATTATATTCTAATAATTAGTATAAGCATGTCAATTACTCAAAATGACTTCATATGGACTCGTTTTCAAATATTTAAAAAAAAACCTTTTTTTGGCAGCAAAAATAAAATTTAATACGAAATGCTGCAAAAATACGGAAATAAACTGACCAGCAACATTCATTCTCATTGAATTCTCACCACATGTTTTGTACACCATCAACCAAAGAAAACTATATAAAGAGCGCAACAGAAATGTATCTTGGAATAACGTTAGATAGAATAAACAACCAACATTTTAATATCATTAAAGAAAGACAGATGAAATTAAGACTACTGCAGTGCATAGTAATAATCACACAAAAAAATCTTTTATGTTAGGTAACAAAAAGTTTAGACCATGAGCACAAAAAAAACAACACCAGGTAGACCTAGTTAGAACCGACATTGAGCAAAACGTAGAAAAACACAGATATACAATATACAAGTATATATTTATACCGAGTACATTTATACAAATATATGTATATTTTTGTGTATGTAAAACGATATATTAAATGCAGTGAGTTTCTGTATAATTAATGGTTTATGTAGATTACGTTTGATATACACAAACAAAAAATGAAATACCATTCTTCAAAAAAAAAAAAAAATAAATATCTTTTAAGAAACAGAATTTGAAATTTATTAATCACGAGGGATATATTAACGACATATACATATGTGACATAAAATTACAGACATTTGAAACGTCAAAGATAACTATTCGAATTGTTATAAATACTAGTCAAAAATCTCTGGTTTAGCTAAGTAAAACACATTTTTTTAGAAATCCGGCTTTATTTCTTCATACACTTTTCATCAAAAGTGATATATTCATTCCAACGCTGCTATAGGTTTTCGATGCCGTTTTTATAGAACGATATGTCTTTGTTCTCAAAGTAGATTTCAGTTTCGGAAATCACTTCTTCATTTAAGCCACATCTCTGGATTAGCACTTTTTGGGCTTTATAATATCGATTTTTGTTTTATTTCTGTGTTATAGTTGTAGAACAATGCTTAATCACCTGATTCAATTCTATTGAATATGTATTTTTAAATATTTAAAGAAAATATGGAAAAAATCGCACGCTACTGATTTACTGATTTCTTCGTGTATCCAAGATGATTCTTTAATATTTGCGATACAGCCATAGCATTCAAAGCCAGTTCATCAGTAATCATTTTCTGAGTCAATGTTGGATTCTCATAAATTTTGTACTTAAGCAGTGCAATGTTTATATTAATAGTCAAGGATTTTGGGCGATCTCCGCGAGTTTCATACACTACAGAAAAATGTGAAACCATTTCGAGATGGTCATAAACAATGGTACATTTTCTCTATAAGCTATTTGGCACTCATAAAATATTTTTACTACAGGGGCTTTAGGTAATACCGAAGTCCATAAAGAATGGCAATCGAATCTCTTGCTGCAGTGGCGGTAAAATTTGAACCGATTCTTTTTTTTTTGCATTTTAACTGCTTGTTGTGGAATTCGAAATGAAATATGGTAATACTATGCCAAATCAGCTGGTATTTTTTAAATCATCAAAAAATTATTTCGCGTTACCAACTAAACTTTTATTAAATTCTTTATATAAACTTGTATAAAACTAAATCTAAATATAAGTTTATTTCACATCTCTAGATATACTACAAGGTATAAATTTGTTCAAATAATCAAAAATTTATTTAATTTTTTTTTATAAACATTTAGTTTGTGTAAAATTTGCTTACATCATAAAAAAAAAAAAATAATAATTGCCATTTTAAAAAAAAAATTTGTATCAAGTGTTATAAAATTAAGAAACAATTTAAAAAAAATATTTGCAAATGTTGAATGTTAAAAAATACAGATACATCACGAAAAAATAATGAAAACACGTGCTCGAAATATTCATTACCCTTGAGACATTAGTACTTTAACGACTACTTCGTTAAGCAATTAAATCTGTTTAAAGTACATAAGTATAAAAAAAAATGTTTTTATAATTTATGTAAGCAATTGCAAAATTAATTTTTTTTTAATAGAAAATTCAATTAAAAATTTAAAGAAAAAAATATATATAATTAAAAACATGCTTTGTATAAATTAATTAAAAGCTCATTAATTTCAAATATATATGTAATATTTATATGTGATATTAACTTTATATTCTACCTATATGTAAACAAATTATGTTCATATGTTAGTGGTATATATACATAGATAATATATTTGTTTTTAAAATCATATTGATCGATTTCTTTATTTCTATTATTGTTAGTTTTATAAAATTGAAGTGACATGTACTTTATATATTAATTGAAATATTGTATGTTTATATATTATGTAACATATACATGATAATGAATATTGCAGAACAAAAAAATAATGTATAATCATTGTTTAAAGATATTAAATCTGAAAGCTATAAGACTGGATTGCATGCATTTGCCTTCAAACAGTGTAGCAACATAAGAATGTTGTGATCAGAGACCTTATTGGGGAACAGTCCATTAAGTATATAATTAAAGTTCTGGTAAGATATTATCGAAGACGTCTCACATTAAAATATGTGTGAGTTAAATAAAGAAAAACGGAGATTATAATTAAAAAAAATTTTTTTTTTGGTAAGTTTTTGTTACATAACATTATAGAACTATGTTTTGCAAAGTTCACTTAAACGATTTTTATTACTTAAACCTTTTTAAAAGATGTCTAAGTTAATATTTTGTAGAAGTAGTAGAACTTCAAATATACTTGAATTAAATATAATAGAAACCGGATAACAATAATTGGCACTATTCAATGTGATCATGTTACTTGATTATAAAGCTCGTGACTAGAGGTCGGAAATTGACCTATGGTTAAAATAGTGACTGTGGTAGTATGATAAAACTAAAAACGGTTTGTCGTGTTATTAAACTATAACATATGACAAACAATTTTTTGAGAAAACAATGAGAACATTTTTTAAAACAGGATAAACTAACATAAATTGTTAGTTTAAATTGCTGGAATTACATTATTACATCCCATGAAATTAGAGAAAAGCAAATTAAAGGATAAAAATAAAACTACAACTAAACACAGGAAGATGGTTTGGCTATAAATAAAATATTTTATATATCATGGTAAAAAATATTGTTTTTTACTATAGATCATTTACTATAAAATAAAATTTGTAATAATCCTTTAATAGTTTTAATACCAAAAAAAGTTGAGCAGCTAAAGACTAAAGAATTCAGGATATTTTAAAACATAAATATATACATATAGCACAGAACTAATAAATCCTCTCTTGGAATATATCTGGTTGTCAAAAAAATATCTGTTTTACATTGATAAGTGGTACATATTCCTTTCTTTAAAGGTTTCAGCTATCGATATATTGAACCACACATAAATATACAGACAATATTTGTTGTTTTATGTATGACAGTTCTGCTTTGCAACATCTTCCCAAGTTTGCGAATTTTTTTGACCTAATAACCATGAGCATAGATTTAAGCAATATTTGCACAGTGGATTTTAATGGTTTTGAAATCGTATTTGAATACCAGTGAAGTCAATTTTAATATATATAATACATATATATTTAAAAAATATATTTCATCACAATATATATAATGAATTGGAAATATATATAATTACTTGTATTCTTCATTATCTTAGTTCCTTTTGTTTCCATAGGTATACACAGAAATAGCATGAATATTTAGTCAGGTATTATTTTGTGCATCAAATAAAACGATGTTTAGTATGTAGTAGCCCAATATTTGGACTTAATTCGCCTAAGTATATCGCAAATAACAAGCCGGGATTCTTAAACGGAATGGCCTAGCTGAGGAGCTTTCAAAATTTCAGAATATGTATGGGCTTTTGAAGTTTCGGAATTTTTTGGATATCTTCCTTAAGTTGGATTATTTTAATAACTGACACTACAAACAACATGTTTAGCTATATATATATGATGGAATTTTTACTTATACTTCTTAGGAACTAAAACAAAATCGTAATACATGTAGGATCAGTAAAATTCTTTTTAAGTGTAGCGAAAGCAGATAGTTTACAATGTGTATGTTGTCTTCTGTTGTGTTCATAGTTTTATTGATTTTTTCTGGATGTACAGGCTAGGCTATCCAGTGTTTGTTTTCTGTTGTGTACCTTTTATTTATGCTTATCATGAGGAACATTTCAAATCTTCTTAGGGTCTCCAATAATAGTCAGACCTATATTAAAATTACGGGACTCATGTAACATTTTATATCTATAAAAGTGCCTCACGTGCTGGTCTCTCTCGATCAATAAACTTCAATAAAAAAATGTGATAAAAAGTGATATAAATATTTGGTAAACAGATGTTTAAATAAAAAAAGAAAAATTAATTATATTGAGAAATTATTTTCAAGAATAGTATTGTTAGTAAAAAATTATTTCTGATTGTTTATTCAACAAACCACTTTATGAGAAAGAATAATAATATTTGCAATTTTTAATTACTATGTTTAAAAATGTGTGGTATTTATATTTACTTAGTTAACCTAAAAATAGTTGAAATAGCAATATGACTAATACTTTTCCCATTAAAGCTGATCAATTCGTTCTCAAGAACATTTCATGAATGTGCCCAAAGTATTTCAAGTTCATTTTAAGATCTGCTCATAAAACTACATAAGTCGTTTGCATTCACACAATGTCAATGTTAATTTTTTTTATAAATAAGTATCTCATAACATTTTGTATAATTTCAGCAAATTTATATTCAATAAAAAATAAAATAAATAAAAATGTATGTTAAAAATGTAAAAAGCAATATGAAAAATTGTATATACAAACATAACCGGAAAAAAATATTTAATTAATTTTGTTTTGATTTTTTAGTTTAGTCTGCCATTTACAGCAAGTGGTACGGCGGCACATGTATCTGAACACATGAAAAATATTTTTTTTTTTTTTGTAAAGTGGAACATGCGGGAAAGTGCCCACATATCGGTTTATGCTCTTGCAGATGAGTCACTTGGAGTATGAGTATTTGGTGAGGTTCGCTGCTGATGAATGATGGCGAAGAAACTAATTTGATTTGTTGCGTTTTGTTAACTTAATTACTTTTTTTTAATTTTATCAATTTTATCAATTTAATTCGATTTTAGTCAATAAGGCTATAAATCTATGAGTAGGCGTTGCCTGACATCTCTCCAATACCAATACTATTAATTTCAGAGAACAATTTTTTCATCAATACCTTAACAAATGGGAAACTAGTAAACTAGTATATTAAAATTTTTTTTATAATTCAAAGATATCAGCTTAAAGAAAATTATTAAGAATCAATTTATATATCTTTCACAAAATGGAAAGACCTTAAAAATGCTGAAGCCGTATAGATATAAATTTATAAAATTTAGTACTCTATGCACATATTACATAGCCTCAGAACAAGAGCTCATTTGTATATAATACTGCCATCAAATGTTAAAAATAAAACCTCTACACTACGAATATAAATTATTTACAGTAATAGTTCAACGTCAAAGGCTTAATACAATCTAAATAGATCATTCACATCAACAACAAAAATGTTCACAAGTTTTTCAGTCTAAATAGTTTTAAACTCAGATGTGTCACTGTTTTCTAAACTGGACGCTTTTATGTTAACTACCACATTTTGAATTTGGAATTAAAAGACACTGATACCTAAAGATTCTGTGAAGTGCAGCGTAACCATCTTCTGCTCGTATCCTGAAATTTTAACGAAACGGATTTCGATTGGGTGCTATAGACCCGAATACCTGGAGATATCTGGAGAACCGAATAAGGCATTCATTAATGCCTTTTATGAAAATTCTCTTCGGAGATATGAATAATATTAACTTTTGCATACACAGAACAAATTTCATAATATTTTGTTAATTTCTGGTTAATACTTTACAATTGAATATAAACAACTGTTCTAACCTATAGTCTTAGAGTAGAAAGATGCTAAGATCTATAAAAAAGGGGATAAATAAAAAATGTGCATATTAATAAAAAAATATAGCAAGTGCGTAAGATGAATGAAGAGACAACAAAACAGAGTAAAATTTTCGAATGAAAAAAGAGAGTATACATAGAGGTGCTTATTAGATTGGTAAGTCAACTATAACTTTTAATGATATATTGTATATTATTCCTGCCCACTAGACTGAAATGCTGTACTGTTAAATAGTGAGGAATCTGCTAATATTAATTATGAATAGATTAAAATTGAGCAAATACTTTTATGTAGCATTATGTAGTATTAGTCCTCAAAAACTATGGCATGCGCTTGTGGTTTAATCGTCAAATAAACAGAGAAGGTAATACAACGAGACGAGATAAATAGTTATAATAAAATCTTTTGGAAGTAAAAGGAAGTAAAAAGTGACTGAGGAACGAAAGATAAATGAAAAACGAAAACATAAAACAAATAAGAACCATATAATGAGAAAGTAAACATAAAGTACAGAAAGATGTTAAAATCGTGAAAATAAAAAAAAATTAATTCCAATTATCTGGAGTCTTAGAGATAAAAGTTAGTCCATTCTACTTTAAATATTTGTCTCTCTTTCTTTCTCTCTATGTATAGCACTGTTCTGACATACTTTATCAAAGTTCAATTCAATACTTTTTATTTATTTATTCTCAAACATATAATACAGGAATATATAAGGACTTATGCAGAAAGATAATAAAAAATTGAGAATAGGCATAACATAACATTCAAATTATCTAGCAACTGAATCTAATAAAAGTTAGTTGGTTTTACTTTAAATAATTACTTTTTAAAATGTGTCTGTCTACTTGAGATACTATTTTAATACTTTTGATTCATTTTTTTACAACCATATAATAAGATAGTAAAGATATAGGAAAATATAAAATAAACAGTGCTTGAGATGGATCGGACAAGTCATGAGAATGCCCGATGATAGACCACAAAAGCGAATACTCCATTTCACACCGTATAACGACCGCAGCAGAGGTAGGCCACGTATAAGGTGGTTCGACGACATCAGAAAAATGGATATCCAAAATTGGAAGTTTAAAGGAACAGCAGAATGAAGAAAGATGGTTAATGCAGCTAAAACTCACCCCGAGCTGTAACGCTGATGATGATGAGAAAGCAAAGATGTAGTGAAAAAGCGAGTGAAAAAATACAAATTATATCTTCAGATAAAACTATTACTTTAGTTACTTTTAGAAATGTATCTATCTATGCATAATACTATTTAGATATACTCTATCAAAGTTCATTACAATACTTTCAATTAATTTTTGTACAAAACTGCTATTATAGTATAGTTTTATATAGAATTTAGTGCAAAAACTATCTTTAGATTAAAAATTGAATTTCAATGTATCCCCAATGCCTAAAAAACTCAATATATACAATTTTATTTCTCAACCTTAAATTCGTAGTATAAACTCGAACCATCTAAAACCAAAATATTTTTATGTAGCAACAAACCAAAAATTAAAGCACAAATTCTGGTTGGTAATATAAAATAAATTTTTTATGGTTTAATAACATGACAGGCAGACAGTGGTAACTACTAACAAACAAAAAAAAAAATAAAAATAAAAATAAAGCACTTCAGAGGCAACATTTGTTTTTTCTCCATCAACAATAGTTTATGGTTAAAATATTAAAACCTAGAGTACATATAACAATTGATACATAGATAGATACTCAGATATATACCCGTTTGATACGTAAGATACGTACAGCTAAAGTGTGCCTACGTAATGTGCCTATAATGTTAAAATATTTTTAAATGGAAAATAAATATATATTTATGAGAATATTCTATTGTTAACATATGTTGAGTACTTTTAAAAGATTTTCAAACTTTTTCTGCCTTTAAAGGAAATTTTCTTGAACCATTTATGTTTTGGTTCACAATGCGTTAACAAAAATATTTAAATACAAAAATAAAAATTACGAGTATTGGTTTGAATATTTTAAAAATGTTCTGTAATAAAAAGTTAATTATAAATATTTTCTACAATCAACAAATAACTTCATAAAAATTTAATTACTCAAAAATTAGTAGCTATTAAAATCGGAATCTAATCAGTAGTTGCTTTAGAAAGCATTTTTGCTAAGGTTATCTATAAGGCAAATAGAGTTAAGCAAGGGAAGCAATCTCTAGATGGCAACAACCTGAATCATTTTATTTTATATATATTACAAGAAGAAATTGCTCAAGTGATAAGATTTTTCCGCGTTTTTTTATAAGCAAAAATATGTCTTAATTTTCAGTGTTTCCGGACGGAGTTCAAAACTTTGTAAGAATTAATCACAAAATTAAGAAATCAATATTTTTCAATGTAACGAGTAAAATAATTCATTAAATTAAAATTAATATATACATATATTTACGTTTTATTAAAAAATATATTTGATTGACTAATGAAATTAATAGGAAATTGAGATAAAAACAATGCATGACACATCGTACAACGAATTCAGAGCCTGAGTCGAATTAGTAATGAAAACAAACAATTTAGTAATATAGTATATGCATATATTGTATATATATATATATGTATATGTAAGATTCATTTAAAAACAATGAACAGAAACAACGACAACAGAAACCAGAAGAGCGATAAAAACAAAACAAACCCCAAAATTTTTACATCGAATAAATCTTTTGCACGCTATAAACGACATAAATGGGTTCTTAATGATTTATAAGTCCCAACAACAAAGAAAGGGTCGTTATCAATATATTAAGTATTAACAGTATTAACACTGGTCTACATCGATTTCTTCTTTGTTTATTGTTTGAATTTGTGAATTTGTGATGTATTTAAATATAAAATAAACAAGTTAAATTTAATTTTAATAATTTTTTTTTATAAAACCACTTATATCTGTATTGTGGTATCAGATATTGTCATATTATACATATAAGATGCTATTCTACACCAACAGAGCGTCCAACTTAATTATTTAAAAGCTATTCTTTATGCAAAAAGCATATACGGAAAAAATAATAAAATATGTCGTTGCAATTAACTTCTGGGTGTGAGGAATTAAACTTATTTCGGTAAATTATAATTACACCCACATTTTTGTCCTCTCGCTAAAATGACAGCTACAAAGTCACGGAGACTTCTTTTGATGCAAATAGATGAAATATCAATTCAAATAAGTGATCCCATCAGTCCACAGAAAATGGTTATTATGCATACTGAAGAAACTATAGGGATTAGGATGAAGAAGACACCAATAAAAGACATAAAAATGACTAGGTTACTAACAGCTGGAAGATATTTTATATGTTGTATATAAAGTTTGAGAGTTGATAATTTATTAAAGAGCTATTGGGGCATATTTAGAAATCTGAGATATTTTCTTTGGAAATGTTGCATTGTTAATAGGAGTTTGTTCTATTACTTTTTTTAACATCTATTGGCTATGCGATACCTCGTAAATAAAGAGATTTTATTTCATTCGGTTCAATGAAAGCCAAATGAAACTACTAGATATGTTTTCTGAGATTCAGAGGGCACGAGGATATAAGACAGTTGGATATTTCACTCTGCATTTCACAGAATCTGCAGATAACAGTAATAATTTCCGATCTTTTATACTCTTATATATACTGCCTATTGTAGAAGCTGTAACTTAAATTTGTTGTTATAAAATACGTTTCTATAACATATCTCAATAGAACTTATCGAGTTTTCTTATAAAAATTAGACTGGTTTATATCTTAAGATCAAATTAGCCTTATCTCTTCTAAGATTGGTTATTACCGATATTAACCACCTCAGTAGTAAATCAGTGACCGGTGTCAACTGTGACTATCGTTTACAGTAATATATGCATTGCAGTGTAAAGTGTAATATATGCATTGCAGTGTATCACGCATTAGTGATATTACCGAATGCACTTCATCATTGAAATGTTTTTTTTTTATTTGAATTTAGTTTTGTATTATAGAAAATAAAAGAAAACGCTTTTAGATGCCTAGCAAACTATAACTGTGCCTTATATAGTTTAAGTAATCTTAAGATTAAATAAGTTATAATTCTCACATGGTTTGTAAGCTTGGAGCAATATAATTTTTATTTTTATGATTGATTTATTTCTGTTTTTAGTATTCGAAATATTTGATATTCCAGATATTCATATTCGCTAAATCGTTTGAATATCAAATAACTTAAATAATACAGACAACACCTCAATGAATCAGAGTTCATTTCTCTGTTTAATATACATAGAAAACTGACGGGGCGATTAAAATCATAGTATTATTTAAATGAATAATTAAATAAATTACACTGTAGATGATAAAATTATAAAAAAGTAATTATTAATCAAGTGAGTTAATTGGCGTTCAAGTTTTTTTGAGACATCCTGTACGGGGTATGCAATTGGCACTCGGCACTCAGAAGAGTGCAGAATTTTTAACTTTTTATTGTTAATCAAGAAAAGTGACAGCAGTTAACTTTACATGGAAAAAGCAGTCAATTAAAGTCACTTGTACACATTCACATGGAAGCACGTCAGAGCAAAAAAGTGGAAAATCGTCTTACGGCTGCAGTGCAGTGTAGATTGTTGATATTAACATCGTCATTGTATTTGTGCTTTTATTGTATTTATAAAAATACTTATTTTTTATGTTAAAATATATGATTGCAGCTTTGCACACATGAAGCATACATAATAAAAATTGAAATAAATATTTAAAAAAATAATAAAACGGTCCACTTAACTGCATCCGTTTTGCTTGAGTGGCACAACATTGCGCTCAACTATTACAGCGGAGGCAATATTTACGAGTATTATTCTTTGATCGAGCAATACGCCCTTTAAGCATACAACAAACATATACACACACGTTTATTTTTATTAATATTTTATTTTATGACACTGGTAAACATTAACTTATTGCTTGCTTACCTTTACTCTTTTTTAACGCCGTTTATATGTTTCGAACAAGGAACCAATTATGCGTTCCTATAGTCGTTTTTGTTGCACTAAAATAATATTATTTAAATGAATATTTTTCAATATTAATATGTATTAAATGAATTTCACTGTTTGCTTTATTTTACTTATAAGCACAAATCAACAAAGCATATATGAGAGAAAGAAATATTTTTCGTCTTTTCACTTTTCCTCCCCTTTTTTCCTTTTGTGTTACGCGCAGAATAGAAAATTTTTCTTCTCAAATAAATTTAATTTTCTTTTGTATGTGAAGTAACATATGAAATTTATATTTTTAAATTAATTTATATGCTCGCTATTGTGAATTTCAATAAGCACTTATTTTATGTAATTTCCACTTACTATTAAAAAAGGTAAACGAATTTATATTTATAATAATTTTTACAATTTCCTCGACTTTTCAATTCGTTTCATATAAAACACATACGCCAAAAACCTTCTACTTTTTGTTACAGCAGTCAAAGCAGTACTGAAAAAATAATATAGCATAACCGCAAAATAAAAAAACAAAGTACAATGAATGATGCAGGGTTGCATTTTGGAAAGACTACACAATACGAACAATACACAATATAATATTATTCGATACAAATAACATATATGTAGAAAGTTAAATGCGTATACTATTGAAACGGTCCCATTTGAGGCTCTATGCTTCACGAGGAGTTAACGGAACTAATAATAAGAAGAACACTATTTAAACGGTTCTTAATTAAATATATAAACATTTTTGGACTGATTGCTGTTGAGTTCATATCTAATAGTTATATATAAAATATAAATATAATAAATTACACTTATAATTTACACTACACTATAATATACAATATAATTATACATATAAAATCACTTTTTAACATTAATATTTTTTAAATATTATATTGCATTTGCAAAAATTCGTTATCATTACGAAAACAAGTTTTTTGTATACAAAAACTAATTAATATGAAAATGAAATAAAATAATAAAGTGACCTCATTTATTAAATATAAAATTAATAAACTTAAATTTACTTAATTTAATTTTTACACCGCAGAAATGAACAATATGAACAAATAAAATAATGAAAATTTCACATTTACTTTTAAAAATGTATAAAACTAATGACACAACAACAGTCAAAGGATCACGATATTTTCCTAAAACTATTTACAGTATGATATAAATTTTAATATTTATAGAAAAAACTTTAAGCAAATATTTATGAACAGCCCATATATAAATCAAAAACATAAAATGCCTCATTTAGAATAGATTCCAAATATTTTACAAATTTACCTCTCAATGAAGATCCTTATTATGTTTGAACAGACCATAATTGATTTCTCCAGTTTTGTTTTTCATACAAATTTTAATACTTCTTTTAATTTTTATATATTATTTAAGTAAATTTGAATTCATTGAATTTCTTCAATGAATTACTTTAAAAATTGCTTCTACTTACACTTAGTTAAAACTGAAGCGAAAAAATTCAGTATAACACAGTGAAATATTTATTTATTTAAAAATTTTTAGATTACATATGGAATTTACTTTAAGTATCAAAGTAGTAAAGATATGTCAAACAAAATATGTATGATGATATACATTATGAGAAACTCTATTATTTGATTTATATCGACTCAAAAATTAAAAAACAAATTCTTTCGTTTTTATTTTGATTAAATTTTATTAAAAGAGTCAATTTTTTATTTCATAAAACATTATGCGTCAATAACGACACATTAGTACCAATAACACAAATTTTTAAATGATCTTTAAATCGTTCATGTAATGAAATAAAATTATATGAACTACATGAATGGCGAAGTGATTGGCCAGGTTTACTAATTCTTTTAAAAAATTCGAAGTATGATGAAAAAGTTTATTCGCTAACAAATTATAATATTAATTATTCCACTCGTATTATATGTGATTTTTTACAATTTAATTAATCACACTTTATAAAGCAAAATAATATATGTGTCATTGAAAGTATCAAATACAATTTCACTTAACTAAATTAAATAAATATTCACAACGTATTAACTTAAATTATAGAAGAACTTTTGGTTGTTTAACAAGCAAGAAAATTTCAAACAAAATTGCGGTTGTATTTTATAAAGAAGTTTTTTTATAAAATATACACATATATACACAGATATAAAATTTCCTGAATAAATAATTAACTTCTTCACAATTACTAACCTGTCAGTCATTTTCACAAGTTTTATTAAAAAAAATACTTATTTAATATATTCAAATTTACTCATTAACACTCTCAACAGTTGTAAATAATAAACTGTTGACTGCAGTTTTCAATTTACTTCAAAAAATAATTCACAATCAGTTTTAAGATTTCGTATCATTATTGTGCGAGATGTTTATTCATTAGGCATATACTCATATTATTAGAGTTGATGTATTATAAAAAATTACGCTCTTGTAATATATCAACAACAGTATGTTATCGGATACATGATTGTAAAACTTTTACGAGATTTAATTTAAAAATAATTATCTTGACTTGACAACTCTACCCATATTCAAAAAAACGAAGATGGCCGCTCATCAGTAATGCCAACTTGTATTAAAGAATGAATATTTGAACTATTTTATCTTATTGGAAGGTTGTCGCTTTCATTGAACTACACAGTGTAACAGGTTATAACACTTATGCTTATTTTCTTACAAAATTTCTATAAACAGCTTGTGATTGCTTTTTAATTTAAATAAAAATAAAAAATAAATAAAAAATAATGTATAAAGTATTTTATCAAATTCTTTTAATGTGTATTTGATATCTATAACCATATTTATTTATGAGTTTTTGGATTTGAACTCTAAATTTTGTGTAATATTCAGAAAACGTGTAATCCTGTTCGAAGCAAGTATGAATGAATGAAAATGAACTTCCTCCATTTTATTTAGTCTCTTCTTTAGTCTGAAACGAACAAGACGTTTGATAGGGGGGTGCATAGTTATCATGTTAAAAGTGTATGATTAAAACAAACACCAGCGGATTTGAGAGGTCTATCAATATATTGTTTGCTTGGATCTACAACAATTAAATAAAGTTGTGTAGAAATATAAGAGAAGTTTACTTTTGAAGGTATAAAGAAGCATTAAAGTTTAAAATACTTTAAATTAAGTATATTTATATGTGTGGCTATGTATTGCTATATATCATAAATATGTGTGCCTGTATGTATATATATTATACAACAAGCTTAAAGTGGTTAAAGTGAAAGAATTTGGAAAAATTACAATAATTTGATCAGAATACAAATTGCCTTTGTCTGCAAAAGATTAAAATGTATAAAGAAAAATAAATTAGTAAAGTAAAAAAGTGTGTGAAGGAAGGAATATATGTGTAAAGAAGAAATAAAGCAATTTTTCTTGGTGTAGCTGGCAAAATTAAAAAAAATTAGCTGAAAATCACGTTTTTGCCAGCATAGAAAGATTGCTTAAATAAATATAAAGAATAATGTGTAAAATAGTGAAAAAATGTTTGCTATTAAAATGTATGGTATATTTTTAAGTGTATAGCAAAAAAAAGAAAAAGCGTAACATAATTCTACAATATATTAAATGAATATTACGAAAAAAGAAATTAATTTTAACAAAAAATTTTATTGGTTTCAATAAAGGATGTCTTCCCTAAAATAACAACAACAACAACAACAACAAATATATATAAAATAAAATTTGGAATATATTTTGAAAAAGCAGCTGTAAGAAAAAAGGAGGTAGCGAGCAGATAAACACAATTGAAATTTTAAATTGGATTATAATAAAGAGAAGTACGTATTCACAATTATTTTGATAATATTTTGTCGTTTGCGATTACATACAAAATGTATGATTTGAGAAATTTTCCCACCTTTTTTTTGTGTTGTGTATGGTTTGTCTTGAAGTGTTGCCATTTCATTTGTTTACAATGCAAAAATTTGTTTTTATTTTTAAAAACAGTGTTGCCGTTTTTTTGTTGTTAATTACAATTTTGAATTCAAAATCTTTATAAAGATTATACATTAATTTCAGCATATTTTTTCATAAATTTATAAACTAAATCGAGACTATGAAATATTACGATGTTAAAATTTATAAAAAGAAATTATTGCTTAAACCAGCATATATGTAAATAAAAAAAGAAAATGTATAAAGTGAATAATAAAAAAAATCAAAAAATTTAATATCGTGTCAGATGTGTTTTTACTTTTCGCGATATATTTATTATTATGATTTAATATATTTAAATATATAATTAAAATTTTCTCAAATCTAATAACGGATTTTTATAAAATTACTAAACATTTTTATTATGTGGTCTAAAGAGTACGTTACGACATAAAAAATAAAAAGTACTTAACGTTTCTTTTCAATAAATAATTATATTTTTGCATTTATCGAATAACATCAAATAAATTGTTTTATTTTGTAAAATAAAAATCCTGAACGTATTTTTTATTTAATGTAATAATTGCTTCAAATAATAAAAGATTTCTGGTACGAATAGAAAATAAATAGAATTTGCTAAGTGTTGCGCTCTAAAAATTACACATAAGTTGACATTCTGACATTCTATTGCAGCAATTTCTAGTTGTAGCAATCAATAAATATTATTAAAATAGAAAATAAACAAAATATTTACTATATCAATAACTGCTCAAAAATCAACATATGTTCATAACATCCAACTTTCATATGTTGGTACTTACGTTTTTGTAAATATTTTAATATATATAAAAAATTAAAATATTAGAATAAAAAAATAAAACCTTGTTAAATTGATGTTTTTTTAATAACTTAAAAAAAACATTTTTATGTGATGTCACAGAGAACAAATGTCAAAAAATATTGTTTAACACGGCACAATTACGTTTTTCTATGTGCTGTAATTGCCTAGGAACTGTTTACACTACGCTACATATATGTTCATACAGTTTGTGTTACTAGATCTCATATTTAATGTAAAATTTAGGGTTCAGAGATTTTTAATAAGTTCTACATATACCTATATATAACAGTTTGAGATCGTTTAAAAAGTAAGTAACCACTCATAGATAATTACTATTTTTTTTGAAATGTATTCTTACGGTTTTTCGTATATGTGAAGGGGATATGTTATAAGGATTATGGTTAGTTTTCTGAATTTATAACTCGAATTGAATCATAGTGTGTACAGTAAAATGAATTATGTTCATATCATAAAAATATATTTTAATCTCGATAGAGGTTACAACTTGTCTTTAAATAGTTCAATAAATTTTAATAAATATTATATACTTTGTTACTATAATTCAACATCATTGTAAATAAATGGTCTTAGTTTTTATCTTCTGAACTAAAGTATGCTTATTTCAAATTTAACAAAAATTATTTATGAGTGAAAAGAAGTATATGTGCCTTTTGTTTCATCTAGTAATTAAATTACAAAACACATTTAAAATATTTGTGCTAATCATTTTTTAATAACAAAGTTTTTTTTTATATAAAAAAATTAATATATAAATGTGTATGTTATATATTATAATAAAATATTATAACATATTGCATATGTCAATACAGCTTAGTTCTAGAGTTTTTGGGCTTTGAAGTTGGATTATTTACATTAAAATAGGCATATATATTCATTCCATTTGTTTTTAAAAACAATTGAAAAAATTAACAAGTTTAAAACTCGATATTTCTAGAGACAGATTATTTAAATTTAGATATTCAATTGTCAAATCGGCGTAATCGGGAAATTAGAACTGTGTTGAGTATTATAGTTGTTCAAATGGATTACATTTTATCCGATCCAATGTCACAGCTCTTCAATAAAACATACACATTTTGTTTGAGTAGTTTATCAAATCAGCGGTTTAACAGTTTGCTTAAACTGTCGGTTAAAATCGGTTATACACTTGGGTTATTTATTGGTCCACTTTGTGGTCATATTTTCTTCTTTGCTTTTATTGAAAAATCTTGATTCTTTAATCAATTAGGCCAACTTATGTAATTTAAATTTTTGATTATAGAAAATTACTTTTTTGACTAAATATTTGTCAGATTATATTTATGAATAAATATTTATCTGTTGTAATTCATATCTCGAATATATTGTTTTATATAAAACGGTTTAAATTTAAATGAAATCCATAATCACGCTAATGATTCTATGCGAATATTTGAATTATAGGAATTTGGGTATTGTGAGTAATTGATTTAAACAATCACTTTTAAAATTAACTTATCTTTGTAAATGAATAGGTTTTAGAATTTGTGAAATTACTAATCAATACTCACATTGATTATAATCATGCAGCTGTATAAAAAAGTCTATTTTATAATATATTGTGTTGTGTTTGCTGAAACTACAAGAAACTTACGCTAGTCGATCCGATCCTCTTGCTATTAAATGCAATACCAAATAGTGCTCTGCCGATGTAACTAATTTCTTGAGGTAAAGTCTCACGTGCCTACCTACATACATAAATGTGTACGTATATTAATTTTAGGGGTTCGTCTTCCAAATGCATAACGACAATTAACGTCAATTACTCTACCTTCTTCTTTTTCCTCTGTTATTCTCATCTACCTTTTGCGTCTTTTAATATAGTATCAATCTAATTCTTTTCGCATATTTATTCGCATATTTCGATTTGTTTTTGTTTGAGCTGTAAAAATTTTAAATACTTAATGTCTGCTTAAGTCTCTTCATTTATTGCTCTCACTTCATTCCTTTGGTTTGGTTTGGTTTTTTGTTGTGTTTTTTATGCAAAAGTTATGCGTGCCTTGTCTTGTCTAATTCATTTTTTTTTTTTTGATTTTTTTTAATTTTTCATTTTTTATATTTTAGTTCTTAGTTCTGTTTTAAACCAGTTTCGCATCTATGCAGTCCCACGCACGTTTCTCTTTCTACAAATTATATGTGTGCACTGTGTACCATTCATTTTGTTGCAACAAAAAGTCAACAAAGCGAGTATAAAATAAAAAAAATAATCGATACGAAAGAGAAATCCAAAAAGCATAACATCTATGAAGAAAAACTAAGCAAACAAAAACAAATAAAAAAAATTCAAAAAAAAAGCAAAAAACAAAAAGCTGGCAGCAGCAGTAAACTTAAAAAATAGCGACAGAGTCACACACACACACAATACACAATACACAATACACAATAAAGAAAATACAAACAAAATAAACAGATACAGTTTAACAAATACATAGACAGAAATAGTTTTTGGTAGCAGTAACGTGAGCGCGTGTTCATCTTACAATTTGTGGGGTTCAGCAGTTTAGCAGTTTAGCAGTTTAGCTAGCTCCCAACGCTAGATGTCGATGTTGATGTTATGCCATAGGGCGGGTGTGGAATATGGTCTACATACTAGGCACGTTACACAAACTTAAAAATAAAAATGCACACGACACATGCATGTATCTATCCATAATATTTATGTAAGTATCGGAAACTTGTTTAAGTGCAACAACGGCGCAACAACGGCAACAATATTACATGTTATCATCTTGCACATTGGATTCAAAACAAAAACAAAAACAAATACAGAAAAATATACTCGTAGAAGTAAATGTGCATTAACTTATAGTTTTCTGTGCAACTTAAGATATGTTCAAGTAAAAATTTTCAAAATATCTCATGGCAGATACATACTTTGTTTTATGTATCTGCCAAGCTTTAATTTTCTCTTGTCACAGTTTTTTCTATTTGCTAATTCATGGGACAATAACTATGTTATGTGTTATTTGTACAGTTTTGCGAGGACTGAATGTGCATAAATTCTATTTAATCAACTCTTGACTTGTATAGTTCATTTCTTTTCAGAAATGTCTTTAAGAAAAATTCTCTATATATATGTTACATACATCCAAAGTAATAAAGTGAAAAATCAGTGGGTTATATATATATTAAAATTACTTCATTCAGTTTTTGTCAAATCACTTTTGACACCTTCAACGCAGTTTTAATGCAGTTTTTTTTATACTTGACATTACACTTGCCCTCGAACAGTGTTTACAAGTATTTGTCAATATTAGCATTTAAACGCAATTACATTAACTTTTCATTGTCATGATTAAATTAAAAGTTTTAATAACTAAGGTTTTCATGTATAAATGTTAATAGGCTGAATACTAACTAAATAATAAAAATTCAATGAACACCAAAAAACTTGAATTTAATTATAATTATCACAACACTAAAAATTAGACTAGGGTAGATTAGGTTATACCAGCGATCCGAGGTGAACTTAGGCTTATTGACCGTTTGTGTTGCCGTATATTTAAGAAAATCGCAGGATTTAAAACCACCTAGAACCTTTGGCGAAGCTTAAAATACAGATGTTTTTGATACAAACTAGAGGCAGTCTAGTTATAAAACCAGTGATATATTAAACTTCAAAACTGTCTGCCAGCATTTTTGTTTTTGACCTAATAAGCTATTTAGAATAATTTATATTGCATTTTTTCTATACTCATGGAGTCTGATAAGTGGATATTACCTTGAAAAATAAGGGCCCTATAAATGGAATTGAGATAATTTTTTTAGACACTTATTAACTATTTCTTTACTACTAACTATTACTAGAATCTAGACGAATATTTTTTTGCTCGTACTATCCAACATAGATATGAGATTTTAGTTAATTAAGATTAAACACTTTTATAAAGTTCTTTAGTTAATGGAATATTAACTAAAGATGTCCTTTTTGTAACGGCTATCTACACTACAAATCTGTAGCACAAATTCCAATTTTATTTAGTAAATTTAATTCTCCAAAAATAATGATACTACATTAATATTCCGTTTGAAATTAATCGAAAAATCAATTATATGATGTTTTAAAGCAATTAATAAATAAAGATTTCTTCAGAAACACTAATATAAAGCGGAAACATTATCTATTTCTTTCAAGTTGGTCTTTGTTGCCTTAATAATTAAACAGCTTCAAGCTGTATAATTTATTTTAAGATATTCACATCAAGTGATTTAATATCAAAATTGAACAGGAAGAAAGAAAAAGAGTATAATATTTATAAAGTTTGAAAAACTTCCTTTATAGATTAAGATACTGCTTGATGTGTCTTTCATGCTTTGGTCAAGATAATCTCGATAATACCGTTCATGATCTTACTCTAAAGTTTTTATATCTGTTATTAGTAAAATTTATTTTCTTTCTTTATTTTGTTTATATATATTTTTCTATACACATAGTTTTGCCGCTTAATATTTTTTAGATTAATCATTTTCATTTCACATTTTATATAATGACTTTTAAACCTGTTCTTTTTAATTATGGAGTTGATAAAGTTTATAAGAATATTTAGAATTTTATATGTTAAAAGTTTTTCATATATAAAAATATCCCCTTATATATATACCGATGATGGTTTCAAATTTAGGAAAGAAACCACAATATTAATTTAAAAATATGTAAATAAAATAATTTACTGAGAATAAGAAATGGTCAAATCAAAAATAATATAATTTATCATTGATAAAAAATTTATGATAACCATTTTTGGTTATTTTATATATTTTACTAAGATTTTTGTGTTCATTTTTTGCAATCCATGTGAATTCGCTGGCTAGACCTCTTGCAAATGTGATAACTTCCTCTAGATTAAACCGGAATGATAGACCCGCCATCCTGCTTTCCTAAATATCACCCTGATTAATTCAACTTATACGCAGTGATATCTGATAAATAAGCCCTGGCTACTTACTTAGAGGCCCCTTAAAATAATTTACTAATCATGATATATTTCATTATTGTATGTTTATATAAAATAATTTGTAATGTAATGTTCTTAATCTTTAAGATTCTAAAACTTATTGTTAGGCTTTAATTTAAAGCGATTCAATAAAGATGTTATGTTAAATAAAAAAAAAAAATTTCTTGCAATGCAATCTAAAGGATTCTATTTTGCCTACTTTGTAGGATTACGATTTTCCTAGATATAGATCTAATCCAATGAAATTTGCTTCAGTCAAATTTATTTTTTATATACAATTACATACATTGCTGACTGACTAACTGAGATGTTACAGAAAATAAAAATAAAAAAAAAAAATGAGTTCATTAATATCTACTTAACTTTTATTGTGTTTATTTTTTAAAAAAAATGTTTTCCCAGAAACGAAATAAAAGGATTATTATTTCGTGTTTCGTTGTTTTTTTGTAGAAGAAGTAGAAGAAATACAAGTTCAATGATCATTAACTCGATGACAACGTAAAAGATAAAATATTTACAATAGCAACGACAATTGTCAATATTAGTCATACAAATATATATTTAGGATATAATGTTCAGATATGTAAATACTTAGCATATAACATAAAAATACTCAAAACGATTAAAAACAAAAAAGAGAGTTCATTTTCATTTACTTAACTGTAAATTCAACACTAATTTTATTTTCGACAACACCTTGAATATGTATCTCTAACTACAAAACATAAAGAACGAATGATATTTGCTCATAAATTTTGTAACGGCGTCCACTGACTGACTGCTGCTATTGCGGCATTATGAGTTCAAAAACCATTTCTTCTTTTTCAAGTATATTTAATCTATTAGTGTAGCAACTTAAATTTAGACTGAAATTAAAAAAGCTAAATTAAACAGATACAGATTCGAGTGTATCTGTGTGTGAGCGGCAATCGGCGAGCACATGCAGATACTCGTTTATGAGTTTAGTGAAATATCTCTAAGCGCTGCAAGGCTTGAGTTATATATAAATTGAAAATGAAAAAAGCGAATATGTGTAGCGATGCGAGACGAGTAAAAATATTTTCTTCTTTCTTTTTGGTTATTTTTATTTGTTTTTGCTTTATAATTTCCTTTTATATTTTTTTTCTACATTTTTTTCGACAGTTGAATGAACTCATACCAAAAAAGTAACACCACAACATCAACAAACGCAAACAACCCGATGACGGTGCACAGCTTTAAAAAAATGAAAGATACAAAAAGTTCGTATTTATTACAAAACAACAAAATGAAAAAAAAAACTCATAAATATACATAGGCAGGCAGATTTAATGTTGCCGTGTGTGTATAAAAACTTAAAGACGATCAGCAAAAGCAATGTAGATAAAGTAATGAAAAAAAATTCCAAACCAACAACACAGATACACAGATACAGATGCAGATGCAGATACAAGTTAATAGTGGAAAAGTGATCTAAAAAGTTAAAGCAACAGAAGCACACTAAAAAAGGCTAAAATGTTTTATTTGGGAATAGTTAGTAACTAGCAGTTTGCTTCTTTAGAGTTTTGTTATTCTTTTGTTAGTCTGCTCTAGTAACTGGTTTTTCGATTCGTTTTTGTGGTTTGTATATGAAATTGCATTCGACCTCAACATTTAAGCTTTTTTTGTGTCTACATTTCATGTATCAAATCACTGTTGTTCGGATACACATCACAACCTCGAATTAGTTAAGTGAATCTGCATTCAAAAGTATCTGCATTCACAACAGTAAACAAATTAGTCACTGGCATACTTAAAAGACTTTCAATGCTGACATTCGTATTATCGCGCGGGTTAATCTTAGCTTCAATATCCTCTATAATTTGAGCTTTGTGTAATACTGGATTTTCTATTATTTCAAGTTTTAATTTTTTAATAATAGTTTATCATAAAATACTTTATGTAGAAGTATAAGAAAATGATAGTGTAAATGGTAAATCTCATGGTAACAACTTATTCTAATAGAATTGAGATATTGAATCTCTTGAATGAAGTCCACAGCGTCTTGTTGAGGAACGTCGATCAAGTGTTTTCCTCTTGTCCTAACTCAAACCATTATAATCACAAATAAATTTTCGATAATCTGTTACTTTAGACAAACCTTTGTTGTTAAGATCGTGGCAGAGATTAATATGACTCTTACTCATCAGGATACGTATATAAAAAATGAACCACTTAATTAATAATTACAATATAAATATATATATAATTATATATATAGTTAAAACAAAGTAATAAAAATATATTTTCAGAGTTATTGGATTTTGTTTAATAAAAATTATTTCTCTGTAATAAGAATTTTAATTTTGTCGTTAAAAAAAGTATCACAATATACAGAAGTCTGTAATTACAGACTTTAAAACAATTCAAAATATTGAATGTCTTGTCAGTTTTAATTTAAAATTGTAAATCATCAGATTATCATAACCATAATTTTATGTAGCAAATTATTTAGTTGAAATGTATTATTTATAACAGTTCTTTCCAGAAGTTTAAACGTGTTATTGAATTCCTAATTAGTGGAGGTAGAGGTAGAATTTAAGTTTGTTTTTAAAATTTAGATCTATAAGTGTTGCAAGGATTTAAAGATTATCATACTAATCCATTTTTAGTAAGTACTTCTAAAAATGATTTTTGTGATTGCAACCCAATTATGATCTTCAAGAAGTTAATAATTCCGAAATTTTCCCGTTGTTAGACATAGAAGATTTGTTGTGTTTTGTGTTATGTATTAAAAACAGTTTAATGAAAATAAATTTTTCGATGTAACAGTGGTTTGAGAATAATTAAAATCTACTTATTCAAATAATAACTGTCTCTGTTAGGTAAAATTCTACAAGGCTGGGCAAACACAGAGAATGTGACTGGAAGTCTCGGCTGTTTCTAAGCAGAGTCGATAATCTATCTTTATTATTATTATTATTGTTAGAGGATGTGACACTGCGACCATCGGGTCTATTGTGCCCCCTTTGGCTTAGAGTAGGTCTTTAAGGCCTGTTGCGTCAGTAAAAAGTAGTATAGAACCTACTTTACAGAGTTTTATTACCTCTTCTGTAAGAATATACATTCCTAGGAGCATATTTCATATGTGCATTAGCGCAGGGCATTTTAACAGCACATGTGTGGCCGACTACTCATTCTCCTCACAGAATCTACAGTTTGCACCCGTAAGTATATCCAGTTTTGTAAGGTGTTGTTTTAGTCTACAGTGCCCTGTTAGGATTCCTGTGATAATTTAAAATTTTTCTTTTGATAGGTTCATACAAACATACAATCCTGGTATCTCTTATTGTTATAGGTACCAATAAGTGATTTGGAATGGTCTATCTTTTCGAACATACCATTTTATTAATGTGATAACGCAGTCCACGGTGACCCATTAAATATCCCACCAGCAACCACAACTCTGTTCTGCTGAAGAAAGATACCTTGATTATGGTAATTATGGTAATGCTAATTAGTCTACTGTATTTTGAGAGAATATACTATATATTTTACAATTTGGTTTTTAACAACTGTACATGCACTATTATCTATTAATCACATTATCTATTGCCACTATTAATTATTAAAAATCTGTTTCTAGTTCTATAAAACGGAGTTTTATTAAAATTTCATTAACATTTTGATAAAAATTTAATTAATCTAAAAATGTGACTTAATATTATTTTATTTTTAAATGCAAAAAATAATAATTAAATTTAGTTTTTATTTTATCTTTCATTACCGGGGGTATAAAAAACAGTGAATAGTGAAAGTCTTACAAACGCGAATGTACTTCATAATGTATTTGTAATAAATAGATATATCCGCAATATATTTGATTATATGAAGAAATTGTGTTGTGATTGGAATAATTATGAATGAAATTAAGTTTTTAACGATCATTTTATTACAGAAATTGTTTGAAATCAGCAGAAAGTAGTGAAAATATTCTTATTTACTATTATTACAACAAAGTTAAACTAAATCATTAAAAAATCATTATTAATTTCTTAAACTGATTAGATACATAAATATTTATAATAATAATAATAAACTATATAAATTATTATTGAATTGTATGTTACGTGGAATCTAAATGTAATAGTTTATTACTTTATCTTCTAGAAAAAAAGCAAAGTTACAGCAATTATGTACTTAGATACCTACGTAGATAGATAACATTTTATTATGTAAAATACTGCACAAGAAGATAATGTTTAGTTTATTATTTGTATCTATTATCTCTCTTATTTACAACTACTTTCTTGTGGATTGTTTACATAGACATATAATTTTTATATTCTAAAAATGAGGTCGACCTACAATATTTAATATTTTATTTATTTATTTATATTTTTCATTACTTTTTGTTTGTGTTAAATAGTTTTAATTTTATAAAACCGCATTATAGTCAACTTACAAAAAGATATAATATATAATACCATTAATGTGTAAAGTCATTCTTTACTTCTATTGCTTTTGCTCTTCAGAATCATTAAAGAATAAATATTTCTTGAGAGGAAATGTTACATTAATTTATATTTACTGTGTACAATTGAGAAGGCGGGAAAGTTTAATTTATCCATTGAGTTCTATGTTCTATATGAGTTCTATATGTTCTTAAAAACATATATATATATATATCATTGAAATTATACTAATAATCTTATCTAAAATAACATAATTATTTTTTTTTTATTATTTAAAATTAATATAATAGGACCCTAACCATACCAGCAAAGTGCAGTACCAGTTTAAATATGACAACTTTAAGGCTGGGAAGGATTTTGCTTACTTATTTTGGGCCTCTCCATTATCACTGTGATAGTTTCAAGCATTAGTTGCAATTTCATATAAATAACGTTTTGCCATTAAAGCAAGATTTGACAAACAATGGATCAACTGTATGTCTATTGATATTCTTTATTGATACTAAACTCTTTAAGTAGTTTTTATTATATCTCTGAATTAAAGGTATTATAATGGTGTCATCATGTTTATCAGTCTTATTCTGTATAATTATGTGTAAATCTAAGCATTCATGTGTTAAATTTAATTGCACCAAAATTAAATTCAGTATATCTGTAAAGATATTAGCATTTAATTGTTCAAACACTAAATTTTAAGAAAATAAATTTATTCAATCAATTTCACCCATTTTGTCAAATGCTTAGACGATTACCTTTAAAAAAGTATGTTATTTTGTTCTACTGAAAAATAATATAAAAAGATATTATAAAATATGTATAAGGCCAAAGAATAACAAGGTTCCAGTATCTTGAGTATGAGTACGAGTATTTATTTTAAACAGTGATATACTAAGTTGACGGGATGTAAATTGGAGATTAGGAGAAAAAAATGCTTCGAAAGGAAGATTTGGTCATAATAAAAATGTCAGTTAAAGTAAAGCCTTAAATATCTGTTAAGTATTGTCATAGTAAAAACGAAATTCGTCCAGTACCTTATAGCAGATAAAGATCGAGACACTTTGATCCCATTTTTTTGGTCTTACTAAGAGCAAATATGTTAATAAAATTACATGAATTCTTCCTACAGAATAAATAAAATAAGTTATGTTTTTTATTTATTAAGCTAATAACAGATATAAGTATGTTTCGTTTTAGATTAATTTTTTGCGGCATTCATCAATACTAAATTTAATATATAAAATATTTTTTTTTCGCACTAAATAATATATATGAGTATATATTAAAACTTGAAGTGTATTGGAAAATATTTTAAATATTATCTTTATTATATTATTGAAATATAATATTGTAATCAATTAACTTAAAATTAGCTTTTGAAATGGGTATCACAATAAATATTGACTGCATTTAAAATGTAATTACAGATACGGTATAGCTACTTAACTAAACTAGAAGAAATATTCAAGAAGTGATAAAAATAAAAAAAGAAACTATTAAACTAACTCATCTATGTTGCAAGTTTTAGACCCTATTGTATCAACATACCAATAAGAACAACATCAGTTAATGTATCTATTGCAACCCTAACTTTGCCACCAATCCATTTGCCCTTCAGCAACCGAAGTAAGCTGTAAGTTGGCCTCAATAAACCCTGTAAAATAAATAATATAACAAACACAATCAAAACAAACCAAAACTTTAAAAACTAATTTTTAAGTATCTGTGGCAACTTTTTAGATATTTTCCTTTTTTTTCAACATTTTGCTTACAAACTTATTTATGCATTGCCTAATTTTGAAAAGTCATTCTTTAGCAATAAAATTTAAGATAGAAATTTAAGATACTGTCTATATGTATTTTATATACAGCTGTGAAATGTATGCTACATATCATGATAAAGTAATAATACCTACCAACTAAAATATTACCATTATATTGTATTTGTAACTTTTATCACACTGGATTGGTGTTGTTGTTGTACATATTTAAAATATCATTTATGTATGTATATTCTAGTCGCGCATGGACACCGCCCTTTTTTTACTAAGGATATTTGTAGATTTTTTAATGAGTATGTAAACAATAATTTGTAAATTTCTTTTATTATGTTTTACTTTAAAGTTTAAAAAAAATTAATGGTAGAAAATATTAAAACTAATTTAATACATGCTATACTACACTGAAAACAATGTCATAGGTGGTTTATCCTCATAATCGTGAAATAAACCATAGATGTGCCTAATTTTGTCTTATTTCTTTCTTATATATAGTACAGATTCTTGTGATAATTGTATGAAATTTTTATTAAAACAAAACAAAAACAATTTGATACGAATAATAAAGATACATATATTTTTTCATTAAATTGATTAAATAATACTTATACTAATACTTATACTAAAATGCATATGTTATTTACTAAAATTTCACAACATATACAGTTGATATAAGATCCATATAATATCTATATACTATAGCTATGTATGTTCAGATTCATACTGTTTTCCAAATAACATTTAATGCCTGTTGGCATGATGTATATTTACTGAAATTATGGTATATGTATCCTAAAAGTAAGTTCAGATTCCACCAAGGCTTGGTCTTAAACACACTTTAAAATATTTGGATGATTTTGTCTCAAAAATGGAACTACTAAGGACTTCTTAAATTTTCAGAAAAAAAAATCACAAAGAGGTTTAATTATTTTATCTGGTATCTATCTAATTATTGGTATTTGGTTATTTTTTATCTAAGTACTTGTAGCTATGCGTGACTTACAGTTAGCGATAGTATTTAATAGTAAGTCTTGTATAATTACCTAAATTAAAGAACGATGAGAATGATGATAGTATCTTTTTTGGAGCATAATACGGTTCAATAAAACGTTCTACATTATTATTTAACACTTTTCCTCATACAAAAACCTTTATCTCTCTATTATTTTAAGTTTTCATTTTTATTTCCCTTACACATATATATCATTAGCATTACGTCGGATGTATCTTGTATATTCTTTATTAAGACACATTCTTTTTTAATTTTTATACGGTCCTTCGTATTAAGTAATTAAAAGAAAGTTTAAAAAAATACAATTCCCAATCAAAGATTAAGTTACTAAAATCAGAAAATATGATTTTAATTTATAGAAAGTTAGTACTGATTACTAACATATAGTGAAAATGAATATTTGATAAGAAACAAATGCCACCAGGTTTATCATAGTTTCCTACTTATAATTTATCAGTTGGATTTTCTTTGGTTAGGTTCCGTTTATCACTTTTATTTATATAGAATATTCATGTAAGTAGTTCTACGTAATAGGTTAACAATTACACAATTGTAGATTTTTTTTGTGTGGAACTTTGCAAATGTATATCTAACGTCGCGTGAAATACAATATACTTAAAATGGATTTTATTTATTTTTTTTTATGTTGCAAAACACTACATAAATTCAAGACTTGTAATTCATGTTTTTAGGAAAAGAGTTATTACCAATAAAGTAAATGATAATATGATGATCCATACCTGATATGCGTATGGAAACTGTTGTGTGTTTGAAGTTTGGAGATAGAATATGTCTAAGAAGTAACAAAATCCAAATTTCTTTAAATATTTGAAAATGTAATCGCAATAAGGTAGATAATGAATAGCATTGACTTTGCTTTCTGTGGAAGTCTAGCTCACTTAGGCCTTCAGAAGTGGGCTAGTTTTAAGGGACGCTAGCAGGTCGTAAAATTTTTGAATATAGGTAATCAAATTTCAGACCTGGATAAATCCCTGCTTTATTTTGAGAAAATTCAAACTTTCATTCAGTACACCTAAAAATTATTGAAAACTGCTTCTAGTGCTTCATTAGAACTACATAACTTAGAATTACATATCCCGAGAAATTTATGTTATAATTTAACTAAACACGGTTTTGCAATATAATTTTCCTTCAATATAATATTTTAATAATAATAATTTCATTTTTCCCAAAAGTTCGAGAAAATTGCACATAAATGTGTTAAAAATGTCAGCATTAAATTATTCAATTTATATTTTCATTCAATTATGTATAAGCATATGCACAAGAGTATGTGAAGAGATACAAAAAGAGAAAAAAGTAAATTTGAAAATGATTGGAATTTATTTTTATATGCAGCATAGATATTTATTTATGTAGATAATTTCTTAGAAACAAAATATAAACAAGAGCAAACGCTGCATCAACAATAACAACAACAACAGTAAAAATAATAACATCAATATAAACAGCAGCGAAGCAGCACAGCAGTACAGCAGCCGTTTTCAAAACAGAAACAGAAACAGAAAATCGATATTAACAACTTTTGATGCTACAACTGAAATATATATATATTTTTATATATACAAATATGCATATACTTTGACAGCTATAAACAAACATTCATATATCAACATAAATGCTTGTTTATTTTGTAGGGGGCGGTATGAGGCAAAACAAATGGTTGGGGACTAAATATATAACAGCATAAATGAAAATAAATATATGTGCACATATAAACAAATTACAATGAACAGCAAAAACTTATAAACACCTACATGTTCATATATCCCTACGTACATTTGAACAACTTTACATACTTACTATATACATACAAAACTTGTGAATTTATACGAAAAGTCGTTAGCTTTTATGCTACATATTTTTGTTGTACAGTAAAGCTTTTGCGACTTACTTTATGCTGTACTGTTCACTGCTGACTGCCAGCTAGCTGTACCACACTGTTAACTTGCTGGGGCCTGATATGCTGTCATTATTTTACTAATTTTTTTTTCTTTTTTGTTTTTTCTTGTGTGTGTGTTTATTATACCAGCGCCAATTCAGCCCCACGACCCCATTCGCACTACATACTGCCAATATTTTTCTGCTACCATCTCTGCTCATGTTGACGATGGCGTTGACGTGTTACTTAACGCTGACGTTTTACATTCTGTATTAGAAATACTTGTATGTTATTTCTGACTTTACTTGCAGCTGCGTTTTGGTATGTAAGTTTTTCATGAAAACAATGATAATAATATCAAGAAAGCTGGTAGCTGCACTGGCACAGCGCGTTGGCATCGCTGTTCGCTGCTAGCGCCAGGTCAGTGGGTGGTGTTAGGCAGTTTATACATTTATTGTTGATATTATGCTTGCAAGTAGGGTTGGTAACAATGTGCAGTATTGAGTAATCGGGTCGGTGCGGTTCGGGTTGCCGGGTATTTATATACAAAACATGTTTGCACGTGTGTCGTCGTCTCCATATTCAATTTTTTTTGCTTTTAGTTTTATGTGCATTGCAGACTGCTGTCTTTACCTCTCATGCTTCTAGTGCTGCTGCTGCTGCTGCTGCTGCTACTAATGTTATTGTTTTTATTTCAAATACATATTTTTGTTGAAAGCGCAATTTAAAGTAAAACTTTTCAGTATTGCTGTGTATGTACGTTAGTCCTGCGTGCTGTGTGTGTGTTTGCGTTTTGTTTAGTTTGTGGTACGTAATGAAAAATTCTGTTTTATTCTGTTAGAGCTTTAAGTTTTGTTACGTTTCTTATATGTTGGAATTTACTTATTTATATTGCTACAATTTAATGTAATTAATCTACATACATCAATTTAGCTCTTCGTATATATTGTATTTGCATATACTTGTGTGTATAGATGCCAACATAACGATATAACGACTTAGCTTTATGTAAGCTGTATGTATATGCTTATTCTGCGTTTATGTAACTGACGTTTCATTCAGTGCTATATTTTTATAAATTGTGTTGAAATATAAACTGATGTATTCCCCGGTACCGCCTTGTTTATTTCTGTCTCGAAATGGAATGACGTCTATTTTGGTTTAATTTCTATTAAAAGCTTTTAAGTATATTTACGGGTAGAGTCGTTTGTTTTAAGTAAATTTAATTTTTGGATAATAATTTAATTGATATCCATTATGACAAATTACTTTTAAGTTATTATATCTTTTTATATTTATATGTAAAGATTTCTTAATATTTAAATGTGTATACGGGAATACATTATGAATAGAAAATCTAATTGTCAAAATTTTCATAAAGTTATATTTTAATTAAAGTTGTTAACATTTAATTAGTTTAATTAAATATTGTTGAAGAAACAAATTGTTTATGTAGCCATATATCTAGTCTCGACTTGAATAATGTGTAATATTTGTAAATGTTTATATATAAATATATAAAGTATCAACTATAAACTATACATATGAGATATGTCTTATAATCTTATATAAGTTATTTTATACAGATACTTGATATAGATACCGCTTAAAACTTATTCTAGGACCCTCTAAAAAAGCTTGCAAACATGCACGACACTTGTACTTGGCTTTATTTTGTAGTTTAATTCAGAGTTTTTTCTGAATGTATAGTAAGCTATTATGAAATCTATTGAGTTGTCTTTTGATCGTGCCATATAACTTGTTTAATTTGCTCGTTTTTCTCCAGTACCTTCAAAATTAAATAAAATTTAAAGAGAAAAGAGTTAACTCGCTTCTTTTTAATATTTATTATATAGCATAATGGTATCGTCAAAATTTCTTATTTTTTATTAGAATTAAAGTGCATCCACAAACAAACCGTTCGTTTTTTTCCCATCTGATGCAGCGGCTATTCAATCATGTGATGGAATCGTTAACAAACCCATATCCATCCTTTCCTTTCCATCAATCCATCCTTTTCTTAAACTGCTATTACAATGTCAACCATTTAATATTTTTGTAAGTAATATTTCTCACTTACTTGCAATTTTTTTCCATTTAATTTTATTTTATATAATCAAACTTGTGGTTCTGTAAGATATATCGTTTATTAGCAATGAGTTACACACTTTCCGAAGTAGTGTTACAAACCAAAAGCAGACTTTTCTTTAATATAGAAATGAATAAATGAAAGAGATATAAGTAGGAATTATCTGGTTATTTGGTACTATTCTTAACAAAAAGCAGGTTTATTAAAATAAAATGTAATGGAATCAAAGAGTTATAGGTGGGGTTTATCTGGTAATGTTGTAAACAAAAAGTATCTTTATTTAATATAAGAACTGATATAGGAATAAGAGAGCTAAAAGTGGGTATTATCTGGTTCCTTGATAGAATTTTAAATTTTAAAAGCTTTATATTTTAAAAACAGTACTAATCGTAGTTTGTGCGCAATACAACCAATACAACCAAAAGAGACTATAATATATAGACTATATTCATAATGACAACAATAGGCAACTGTCGATCTATTTTAAAACTATTAAATACTGGATATCAATATCTAATAATTGATCTTACATCAGTTGCGAAATAAACTCCTTCGCTTCACTATTGTAAGAAGTCAGTACTCGACTTAGCGCAAGTGTTTACATTTAAATAAACAGCGAGCTAATTGAAGTAAAGAAAAGAATTTAAGCACCAGCTAACTGGGAAAAGAAATGTTCAACATTAAAAATATTTATACACTTAAAAATATTAATAACATAATAACTTACGTATATATTTCATAATAACAACATTGCAAATTTATAAGTACTTTTTTATATATCAACAATGTTTATATTAAATTGAAAAAATTAAGTTAATCCCATCGTCTTACAAGAAAACGTAAGATATTTAATTATAATAACGAAAAAATATTTTTTTAAGTTTTTCGCATAAATATAAGTATATAAGTTTTTGTACATATTGTATACGCATTTATATAATATACATACATATATACGACAAAACTAATTCAAACTAAAACAACAGTAAACCCAATAATAATCACATTCTTTTGCTGTTACTTTGGCCTTTCTGTTTTGCTTGTTTCTATGGGGTTTCTCACTTTCCTAACATCGCTTGACTGTTCTTTAAATATTACTCGTACATCCCAGTTTACTGTAGTTATTCTTTTATGCTATATAAAATGTGCACCAAATTACATTGCATACTTTTGGAATTTGTTACTAAAGTCTTTCTTTTCAAAGCAAGCAATTGGCAACAAAAAACCAAGCCTTCTTAAAACCCAAACACCACACTTTATTCCACACATAGATTTTTTTCATGCTCAAAGACTGCTTGCTATGTGCCAGCATGGCCTGCCTCTCTTCATATGTGCTTCTGCGTTATCTTCACTTTTTTGATGTTATGTTTTTTTTATTTATATTTTGTTCAACATTTACTCAGCCCCACGTGGTGCTGCTGCTACTGCTTTTACATTCATTGTCTGCCCTTGATTTTATCGATTTTTGTGCTCTTTTCATAGTTCTACCTGCTGCTGCCCACTTCAATGTATATATTTTGCGTGTTATTCATCTCTGTAGTTTCGTATAGTTAATGCTGCTACTGCTGTGTATAAGGCTCTCTCTTCCTGTAACTCTCGACTCTCTCGCAATATACACTTTAAACATGTTTTGTATGAAAAACACAAAGCACACCTCCTGCTGCCGGCCGGCCATTATCTTCTCTAACATGTGCTCCGTGGCAGTCTTTACAGTAGCCACCAACCAACCAACCCTACAATCAAAAATTCTTTAAATTACTGCCTTCCACCCTATTTTATATTATATGTATATTTATATGAGTATATATCTATATGTATATGTCTCTTGGTTATGTAGTGCATGCTTTAAATTGAATTTTGTAAAAATGCCTTAAATTTAACCATGTTGGGGAAATTCAAGCAAATTTTTAAATTGAATAATTTTTAAAGGTATAGAATATTGATAAGTTCACATACTTTTAAAAAATAATCATATAATAAATTATTAATAATAATACAATATTGATATTTAATAAAAACGTGCTCTACATAATTTAAATATACTAAATTAAAGAATTATGTATTACATTAATTGGAATTAGAATAATTTTAAATATATATTTGAGAACGAGGCCCTATGTTTCACTAGGAGTTAATGGAGCAAAGAAGAAGCTTTGGGAACAAAAATTCTTTTTATATCAAAAAATAAAATGGTAATAGACTTTTTAGGCTTTCATAATTCTTAAATTCGAGCGGGAAGCAAACATTTTCTGCTAATCGGACAATAGTAATTAACTAACTAGACCACAGAGTGACATGCAATACTCGTATATATTATTAAATGATATCTAGCTGTTATCAGCAAAAACCCAAGGGTGTAAATGTAGCATCTTAATGTCAATCAATTTAACTTAAAGTTATCCTATAATATTACCTATCCTATATAAGATCAATTTTTAAATTTTATGCATATGTATGGGAATAAAACAATGTTTTATTATTTAAAAAAATAAGAAATAAGAAATCATGTTATCGTTGTTGTAGCTCACAAGGATCTGTTTGTGTAATTCTTTTTGGGGGTGCTGAACGGTACTTGATCGAGTGGTTCCGGGGAGTAGAATGTATCGTTATTAGAATTAGGATGTCTTCTTTATTGTTGTTATAATCCCAATAATTAAATAGCTTTTTAATCTCCGCTTTGAATGCTATTGAATGCATTAAGTGTTTTTAAAAAATAATTATTTTGATTAAATTGAGAAAGCTTTTAGGTTATCTCTGCATGCTTATTAAATTTGGGAGTATAAACCGATATGCTCAGTTCTACATTTATCTAGCTATTCATTAAAAATCACAAATTATCTTCATAGATTATCAAAAGGAATCGAATTCCCCAATTTTAGAAAAATTTTACATTTTCATAGAATTTAAATTTTGTATTATTTTTAAAAGTGTATCACTTGCGTTATGTAATTAAAAGTTGTGTTTTGCGCTATTCATTTACATTACAAATTTTTTCTGAATTTTTTTCTCTTATTTATTTAAGTATTATAATTAAATGTCAAGCTGAAGTTTTTCATTTAATTTATTTTAACGAAAATCAATTAAGTAAAAAATGATATAAAAACAGTTCCAGACACCTTTCATCTATATCTGCTATGTTTATGACATCATTAAGATCAAATAAGTCCTTTTCAAATATATAACGCCATAATAAACTACATGCACTACATACTTGAAAAGACATTTTTCTTTACTGGTAGCAACACTCTCTTTAATGATGGAAACCTACATCATCTAAATCTTGGATAACTTCCACGTTTTTTGTAGTTGTATTACGAAGATAGCTCTTGTCAAAGGTTGGCTTATTATACATACACATATATATCTGCCCAAACTATATTCTGCAGCTTCACTTTGAAAGAAAGGTAAATGTAAATACACATATATACATATATATATATATGTATTTATATATAAAAAAGCCATTTAAAGTTTTTCCATATTAACACTGTTAAAAGGACATACACACAGCTTCATATATTTTAATATTTGTAGGATTCAATCTTGTAGCAGGTTGATTACTGTTCTTATTTCTGTTTTGCTCCACCATTTGTAGACTTCTCCCATTTTCCATTTGTAGACAGAAGCACACATCCATTCATCCATTGAAATGTTTTCATTTTAGGCTAGCACATTTCCTACCTTCCTTCCTTTTCTAATACTCTACTAGTACAGTAAAGTGTTGTGCCAGTCAACATCATAGTGTTGCCACCCACATCAAGAATGTGCGTTATGCATGTATTTTTTATATAACTTTTTCTTCTATCTGTGTGTATGCATATATATATATATATATATATAATTTCTATATTTTTGCTATTACTTGTAATAAAGCATTGTAGGTTGTTGGTTGGCTTGTAGTGTAAGTCTATTTCATATGGCTACCAGTAACGTTTTTCGTTTACTTTAATATTCAGAATAGATTATTCTTCATGTAAACGTTTGTGCGTATATGTAAAATAATAAGCTATACTAAATATTAAATTTTTAATCGAAAACAAAGACGTTTTATTATAATTAATAGTATAGTTAGTAAAATTAACCTATACTATACCTATAGTATATATTTAGTTTGTATTTTTTATGGTACTATAAAAATACACATTTGTTGTATTATAAAAAAGGGAGTAATCTTACTATTGGAATAAAGTAGTTAGATTTGTATGGATGTGTATTTTACGGATTTTGTTTAGTATTATTAATATTAAAAATTATTTTTAAAACTTATTATAATATTTCTTATTAAACCGTGCTGATATATCGTTTTCCTTAACCAACTATTAGCTGGTTATATACTCAGAAATTGACATTACATAATTTTTGATCAATTGGTAATTTAAATGATTCATCAGTTCTTCAATTTAACCACAAAATCTAGAAAAAGTGTGTTTTTAACTTGGTGACAATCTATTTTTTTTGTATTTTGGCGTTTAAGTAAAAGAATCTTTCTCTAGAGAGATTCTCTATAATTAGATTATAATTATAATCATAATTAGATCTGGAACATAGGAATGATACTTTTATTGCCAATTTTTGGTTTGGAAATATGTGAGTCTTTTCACATTCCTCATATGCTGGTATGATTAGTAGTATATTAAGTTTTTGGCTAGTTTGTCGTACTCATAAAACAATTTTAAATAAGTAATAAAATCTCATCAAACTTGTTATTTAGTTTGTTATTTCAATAGTAGATAAATCTTAACCATGTTAAATAGCTGTTTTTCATCTCTTAGTTTTATATTTGTGACACAACAATATGCCTTATTTCAAATGAGTATTATATATTGTGATGTGTTGTTTTTCTATCTGGAACTTATTCTTTTTCTGAGCATAGTTACAATGAATCTACACAACTAAAAGGCATTTTTATTTCTTATTATTTGCTTTCACTAAAACGAAACATAGGGAAAGCAAGTTACCTACTATTTTTCCTGACTATGATCTTTACAAATAATTATTTCAGGGATTCTAATAAATTTTTTATGAAACAGGTCTCAATTTTTAAGTCTTTTTGCCAAACATTTATTGTATTTATGTATGTATAAAAAATTGTTGACTTGATTTCCGTTTTAATAACTAAATGAACACTAATAAGCTAATTGAGGATGACCTATTCGTTTTCTTCTTTGACTTGTATGATTATTTTTTTATAAGGTTTAAACTTAGTCAAACCAAAGAACTAAATTGTTTTCTTGTCTTATATACGAATATACCATACATATATTTTCACATAATTTTATTAAAATTACGAAATGTGCATAAAATAGGGCGCTCAAATTATGCGTGTTTGACACATATTTTTTTTTTTTTTCTTTGACATGAATTCGACTGCTAATCCACTATTTGACCTTTTAAGTTGGCGCTAATAGCATTAGACATGGCAACCCTGACTTACTTTCAATGTTTTGGTTAACATTTTTAACATAATTTTGCGTGTGAATTATGATTAAAATCAAAAGAATAATTTTAAATAAGGTAAAAAATATTTTAAAAAAGAATTATGTACATATCAGCAATTTCGAATGTATACCAACAAATCACGCACCTTGATGTATTAAGGGGTTAAGTAAATCCTTTTTAAGAATTCTATAACCGCAACGATTTATTAGGAAACTAGCTGTAAGCAACCAACTGTTGTTTAACAGTAATGTAAAATACAGCAGAAACTTGTTGAAAATGCACTTCTTAAAAAATAAAATAAAAAAAATATAATAAAAATACATAATTATTTATATACACGTATGTATATTTATATTTATTTACATAAGTATACTTATAAATAATAAAAACAAACAAATCTACAAAATTCAATGAAATATTCATTATATGCCACACGCGACTGATAATACACATTATACTATACATACATGTATGGCATGTTTATGTACAAAAAAGTATGTCTGTATAGAATTATTTAAGTACGTAACTGAGTACAAAAGTAAATACAAACTAAAGAATGATAATTTCATGGAAAGTCAGTTATACAAAATATATATTTCATATGAATACAAATATGCATACATAAATACGTACGTACGTTAGTGTGTTTGCACATCTCATATTTGTAACCATATTTAAAACATTTTTTATGGCCCTTGTATGACTGAAAATGACTTAGAGTTGTTTGTCATTTTGCCAACTTTAACAGAAATAATAACTTAAGGCCACGTTAACGTGATTTTCTAAAGTGAAAAATCTAAAACAACAACAACAAAATAAAAAGGTCGTTGCCCATTACGCTCAACTTTTGCAATCAACAACACCAACAGTAATAAAAATATTTACAAAAAAAAAACAACTACGAAGAGAACTTTACCAGCGTCAACAACAACGTCAACAAACAGAACCACAACACAGCAAAAAAAAAATCAGACAACAATAACAACAACAACATAGAAACGTGTTGAAAACAAAGGAACAACTTCACAGTCATGTGAACGTATAAAATTTGTATCCACTTGCACTTAAACTCGAACTCGGAGACAGACACACAAGTAAATAAAAAAAAAATATAGACAGAAACAGAACATACCTTCCACAACATGTCATAAATAAAACATAAAATTTGTGCAAACATATTAGGAACCGTTCATACATCCATATAAATTTATTTATATGTAATGCACTATCTCTAATAGGAAACCAAGCGTATAAATAAAATCCACTTTAATTATGACTTTATAAAATATTTAAAATGCACAATTGCGATTCCGACTGCCTGCCCGCCTGGTTGTTACTTTCCTTATACACATTTTGCAATGCCTGCAGCTATTCTTTTCTATAATCCACATACGGTTTCTTGCAATTTGCTTTTATATTGTATGTATGTGAACTATTATCATAATAGTATAGATTATTAGAAACAGTTCCATTTGAATATCTGATAAATGACAACATATATAGGCAGATATTGGTGATAATTATATAACATATACAATATTTGCATAAGAACTTTAGTTTCTTTTTACGTAATTTGTTTCCTTTTACGTAATTTTCCCTACAACTTTTTATTATATTAAGCTTGGAGCAGTTTGAAAAAAGTATAAATTAAAACTTTAAAAAATATATCTATTATGTATATGTTCCCAAGCGCATTCAATTTAAAAGATGAGAACTGTTAAATTGTTCATATTTAGAGTGATAAAAGTGATTATAAACATAACTGAAAGTTTTAAAACAGAGTCTAGTTTATTATACTATTCTAGTTAAACATACTTCGCTTAGTATTTAATCATTTTTTTAGCTTTTTATAATGTTAAAGCTAATTAATAAGAGTAAATCTTCGATAAGAATAAGTCATAAAAATATCATATTTTTAATTCTTTACAAAAATCCTTAAGCTAATCTTACATTAGCTTAGGAATATATTTGTTTCTGTAAGATACCGCAGCGAGATTCCAAGTTGTCTATCTCTGAATGACTGTCAAAAAGTAACACATAACTAAAGCATGTGATTTTTGAATTTGGTTATCCATGTTAAATATATCTGATTATATCAGAATATATAATATATTATATACATAAATTATCAATATGTTATATATGATTACAATATATGACCAATAATCAAAAAGTTACATATAACTAGAACATATGATTTTTAAATGTGGTTATCCATTTTAAATATATCTGATTATATCAGAATATATTATATATTATATATATTATCAATATATATAATAAATCGCTATAAGTGCAGTGTATTGAAGTATACTGCTTCAAATTTTTGTCTTGTACTAGTGTGGTTAACAAAGTTGTTGGTAAGAATAGGAATTGTTTAGACGATTTTACTATGCCAAAGCTTTTAAATATTGAATAACTTCACGTAGGGGTTGGAGATTTTTAAATGCAAAGATTGATGAGTAGTAAGTTAATAACAACATTGCGCTTACTTATATAATAAGATCTAAGTGTACATGCTGTTCTATGTAATCTAGGCTATTATCTGATTATCTGTAATTGTTTGTTGCTTTAAAAAATATTTATATTTAAAATAATATATTAATTTCTAGAATATCATTATATATATAAATTATGTATAAAGTGAATATAGATATAGAAATACATTTTTACATCCAACTAAAATTATTTCCCAACTAAGGTAATTAAGAGAAGGCACGCGTTTTCGGTCATTAATATTTCCGGTCCATATACAGCGTTATGCTTCTGTAGAACCCGGTCTTGTGCACTACCACCTTTTTCTTAATTGAATAGATTGTGACTTATTGTGGGACGTTTTTATTATTAGCAATAAAAAATTACCACTTTATGTCATTTCCTCGCTTCTATTATAAGAGATCTTTTGCACCCTTCTAAAAATGACATTGCAATTTGAAGGAAATGTTTAGTATTTCAAATATTACATACATGTGTACCAAACTCAAGTTGAAGTTATTTTGATTCGGATGTTCATATGCATATGTTTGCTGTTTGTGAAGAATTTCGGTAATATAAAGTTTGTTAGTTTTTGACCCCATAAATAAATTAAGCAGCATGTATATCTATAAGTTAATTTATATCCTCAAGGAAATATTATATTGTTGGGCACGTTTTGTTAGATAAAAATAAATTAATTTTGACATGTATTGTATTGATTTTCATCTGTGAAATTTTTTTTGAAAATAATACTTATTTTAAATTAAATTTAACTTTTAAGTCTATTATGGCGAATAAAACTATTTTAATAACATCTATTCGTATTTGCGTTAGAATACAGAAAGTAAATTATAAATTTATTACAATACAGTAATAATAATAATTATAGGCTTGGAATTTCTTTAACATGCTATCATGATATTTTTCAGGTTCAAGGTGTAGGGTTTAAAGTGATTTATTTAAATATTGAAAAATTTTCTGTTTATGTACCATAAGTTAGTTCAGCTGGATTTATTTTCCTCTTTGCAGAAGCTGCCTTTTGATATAATATATCAAGTAAATAATTTACAATATAAAACATAGTTTTCATCCTAGGTAATATCGGAAACTACAGACCTATCAATTTTTTTCATCTTTTTATGAATACTGTCTATATACACATATTATTCTATATTTGATTTCAATCCTTCCTTGTTTTGCATAATATTCTGAATGGTTTCTATTTAGATATTCTTATATAGGTTTTAAAACAAATGTTTTTAATAAAAAAAATATTTTATTTCTTAGGTTTAGCTAATCTCTGACTATCCTTTGATTTGGATCAGTAGTATTTCTGCCTTTGTCAGTCAGCTTTCAAGTTATTTACGCAACGATCTACTGCTGTTTTTCATTACACAAAAATAAAATATTATATTACGTTATCATGTGCTTTTTTAACATAATCTATATTCTAATAAAAATTATAACCTAGTGAATTCCATTAAATAATATGTACATTATTTTTTCTAAACACATAAAAGTGCATATCTTATTTTTAATATAAGAATGGTTAAATTGTTGATATTGACTATATATTATCTGAATCCAAAGCGACCTGATGTTTTGTATAAGTTAGGCAAAAATATTAAGGATTAAGGATTTTGATTAAGTTCATAATATGTAATAGTAATGGTTCGGAATTTCAAATATTCAGTGGACACATGCGAAAAATGTAATTTAAAGTTTGTATTAAACAGTGTTTAAGAACATAAAGATTATTTTGGTAACACACAAAAAAGATCGTAGAAATTGATCTATCATAGTTAACAAAGTTCGTGGTTGACCCACGTTCTGATGTATTTTTAATAGTTTCTTCTTTGTTTTCGATGTTGCCATTAAATAGTTGAAAAAATAAATTGAAACCAATTACCTACTTTTTAATAAAACTTACTTCTATTACCTTGTTTTTGAATCGAATGTATTATTAAAATAATAATGTTAAAATAATAAGATTTGCTATATAATTTTTTTTATATATTCTCCATTTATTTGCGCATTTATTCTGGGAATATTTATATCTTTTTTGTTAAATAATATATATTTATAATAAGCTATATAAATAAGAATCCAATTTGTGACCATTACAATTATTTACAATTAAAATAATTGTAATAAAATAGTTTCAAATCTCAAAACGAATACTAGTTTTGTAAAATGTTTAGTTTGCATACAAATATGGGAGATGACAATCTAAACATACTTATATGTGAGTTGTCACATATTTGAGGAAATATTCAGAAAAGGGTTTAATATGATAAGTTAGTGAATCGTTTCATGGTCTATCATAATTATGATGTTGATATGCATTTTACACTGAAGCCACATAATTTACTAACCTTTTTTATTATGCGATTTTCATTCATAGATATTTCAATAATAACAGTGGGAACTGTAATTTCCTATCCACGTAAAAATGCAACGTCATAAAATATTGAATTTCCTTTTAAATTCAAATAAATTTGCTTTTAAATTCATGTCACTTTAAAAAGGTTATGCTTGGTTGGTATTTTTTATTGTATATTAAAAAGTGCATTTTACCTCTATTATATGTAAAAGTGCATTGCACTTTTGCAGTAAATTCAATATTCACTAATAGAAATCTTTTTGTTATAAAGTTTTTACTTTAAAAATTCAGCCATTAAAAAAGAAATCTTTCTTGACCTGCAAATGTCAATTCAATATAAATAATAATTTACTGTCTAATTGAAAAATATTAAATAGTTTAGTTTAGTTTACGGAATTATGTACAAAACAATTAATAATTAAAATTTTTTGTTTTTAAAATACTTTTAATTTACTTTTACTTTGATTGGTCATAATAATTCGTTATCAGGTTTTATCCTGACGCAGCACTTCTCTTCAGGACCCTCTGTTGCGAACGCGCCTTTTATAGTCTTATATATCAAGCTTAATTAGTCTTCTTTCAACTTGATCACTCCGGCGAAGAGACAATCTACTTTTATGTGTTCGTCTTCCAACTCTCACTTTAAACACTCTATTGGTTTCAACATCATCATCCATTCTGAAGCTATGTCCAATCCACCGAAGCTGCTGGATTTTGATTCGCTTAATGATATAAATGTTGTGATGCAATTCGTACATTCGTATGCGATAGTCGCCGAGAACTCGTAAAAGACCAAAGATCTAATAAAGAACTGTTTTCTCAAATTTTAATATTAAAATTATATATTAATAAAGTTAAAAAGTTCTTGCTTTGTGCTATCCATGATAAAATTGCATACCATCCTCCACAATATGCATGTGCCATATATCAGAACATGTGTTTTAACATTTAAAAGTTAATTTTCACATTTAAAATAAAAAAAATAACATTTTGGTAAGTAGTTTAATATTTCGTCGCAAATTTTACAAATTCTTGACCTGTTTTTCCCTTATTTGCAAAGTTTTGGGACTCTTGCGTTTTTAAAAATAATATATATTTAATTCTTTTTATAACTTTTTTAATTTATTTTATATCTGTTTCTATTTTAACAGTAAATATTGTATGTATATATATACTCTTGTAATGCTGATTGCTTTAATGTTTCATTCAATAGTATATAAAAAATATACTTTATAAAATGCTGCCAAATCCATCTTGTCGCAATCTGGGTAAAGCACAAGGAACTACACTTTAATTGTAGCACAATACTTTGCTATCGTCACCATCGTAAATGTTGCCGTCGCCGGTATTTTGTTGTCGTCATTTTTATCGCGCAATCATATCTGAAGGGCTTGTCACCGCCTGCTTAACTTCTGTTTGACTGCCCGCCCGGTTTGCTTTCTTATAAGTTTTTTTGTTTGCTTGGTTGCATTCCAAAAGTACAATTTATGCATGAATTGTGTCAAATAATACGATTTTATAT
>NC_051847.1:117882243-117899932 GCF_002237135.1 Teleopsis dalmanni
TACTTGTGTGTATAGATGCCAACATAACGATATAACGACTTAGCTTTATGTAAGCTGTATGTATATGCTTATTCTGCGTTTATGTAACTGACGTTTCATTCAGTGCTATATTTTTATAAATTGTGTTGAAATATAAACTGATGTATTCCCCGGTACCGCCTTGTTTATTTCTGTCTCGAAATGGAATGACGTCTATTTTGGTTTAATTTCTATTAAAAGCTTTTAAGTATATTTACGGGTAGAGTCGTTTGTTTTAAGTAAATTTAATTTTTGGATAATAATTTAATTGATATCCATTATGACAAATTACTTTTAAGTTATTATATCTTTTTATATTTATATGTAAAGATTTCTTAATATTTAAATGTGTATACGGGAATACATTATGAATAGAAAATCTAATTGTCAAAATTTTCATAAAGTTATATTTTAATTAAAGTTGTTAACATTTAATTAGTTTAATTAAATATTGTTGAAGAAACAAATTGTTTATGTAGCCATATATCTAGTCTCGACTTGAATAATGTGTAATATTTGTAAATGTTTATATATAAATATATAAAGTATCAACTATAAACTATACATATGAGATATGTCTTATAATCTTATATAAGTTATTTTATACAGATACTTGATATAGATACCGCTTAAAACTTATTCTAGGACCCTCTAAAAAAGCTTGCAAACATGCACGACACTTGTACTTGGCTTTATTTTGTAGTTTAATTCAGAGTTTTTTCTGAATGTATAGTAAGCTATTATGAAATCTATTGAGTTGTCTTTTGATCGTGCCATATAACTTGTTTAATTTGCTCGTTTTTCTCCGGTACCTTCAAAATTAAATAAAATTTAAAGAGAAAAGAGTTAACTCGCTTCTTTTTAATATTTATTATATAGCATAATGGTATCGTCAAAATTTCTTATTTTTTATTAGAATTAAAGTGCATCCACAAACAAACCGTTCGTTTTTTTCCCATCTGATGCAGCGGCTATTCAATCATGTGATGGAATCGTTAACAAACCCATATCCATCCTTTCCTTTCCATCAATCCATCCTTTTCTTAAACTGCTATTACAATGTCAACCATTTAATATTTTTGTAAGTAATATTTCTCACTTACTTGCAATTTTTTTCCATTTAATTTTATTTTATATAATCAAACTTGTGGTTCTGTAAGATATATCGTTTATTAGCAATGAGTTACACACTTTCCGAAGTAGTGTTACAAACCAAAAGCAGACTTTTCTTTAATATAGAAATGAATAAATGAAAGAGATATAAGTAGGAATTATCTGGTTATTTGGTACTATTCTTAACAAAAAGCAGGTTTATTAAAATAAAATGTAATGGAATCAAAGAGTTATAGGTGGGGTTTATCTGGTAATGTTGTAAACAAAAAGTACCTTTATTTAATATAAGAACTGATATAGGAATAAGAGAGCTAAAAGTGGGTATTATCTGGTTCCTTGATAGAATTTAAAATTTTAAAAGCTTACAACCAATACAACCAAAAGAGACTATAATATATAGACTATATTCATAATGACAACAATAGGCAACTGTCGATCTATTTTAAAACTATTAAATACTGGATATCAATATCTAATAATTGATCTTACATCAGTTGCGAAATAAACTCCTTCGCTTCACTATTGTAAGAAGTCAGTGCTCGACTTAGCGCAAGTGTTTACATTTAAATAAACAGCGAGCTAATTGAAGTAAAGAAAAGAATTTAAGCACCAGCTAACTGGGAAAAGAAATGTTCAACATTAAAAATATTTATACACTTAAAAATATTAATAACATAATAACTTACGTATATATTTCATAATAACAACATTGCAAATTCATAAGTACTTTTTTATATATCAACAATGTTTATATTAAATTGAAAAAATTAAGTTAATCCCATCGTCTTACAAGAAAACGTAAGATATTTAATTATAATAACGAAAAAATATTTTTTTAAGTTTTTCGCATAAATATAAGTATATAAGTTTTTGTACATATTGTATACGCATTTATATAATATATATACATATATACGACAAAACTAATTCAAACTAAAACAACAGTAAACCCAATACTAATCACATTCTTTTGCTGTTACTTTGGCCTTTCTGTTTTGCTTGTTTCTATGGGGTTTCTCACTTTCCTAACGTCGCTTGACTGTTCTTTAAATATTATTCGTACATCCCAGTTTACTGTAGTTATTCTTTTATGCTTTATAAAATGTGCACCAAATTACATTGCATACTTTTGGAATTTGTTACTAAAGTCTTTCTTTTCAAAGCAAGCAATTGGCAACAAAAAACCAAGCCTTCTTAAAACCCAAACACCACACTTTATACCACACATCCACACATAGATTTTTTTTCATGCTAAAAGACTGCTTGCTATGTGCCAGCATGGCCTGCCTCTCTTCATATGTGCTTCTGCGTTATCTTCACTTTTTTGATGTTATGTTTTTTTTTTATTTATATTTTGTTCAACATTTACTCAGCCCCACGTGGTGCTGCTGCTACTGCTTTTACATTCATTGTCTGCCCTTGATTTTATCGATTTTTGTGCTCTTTTCATAGTTCTACCTGCTGCTGCCCACTTCAATGTATATATTTTGCGTGTTATTCATCTCTGTAGTTTCGTATAGTTAATGCTGCTACTGCTGTGTATAAGGCTCTCTCTTCCTGTAACTCTCGACTCTCTCGCAATATACACTTTAAACATGTTTTGTATGAAAAACACAAAGCACACCTCCTGCTGCCGGCCGGCCATTATCTTCTCTAACATGTGCTCCGTGGCAGTCTTTACAGTAGCCACCAACCAACCAACCCTACAATCAAAAATTCTTTAAATTACTGCCTTCCACCCTATTTTATATTATATGTATATTTATATGAGTATATATCTATATGTATATGTCTCTTGGTTATGTAGTGCATGCTTTAAATTGAATTTTGTAAAAATGCCTTAAATTTAACCATGTTGGGAAAATTCAAGCAAATTTTTAAATTGAATAATTTTTAAAGGTATAGAATATTGATAAGTTCACATACTTTTAAAAAATAATCATATAATAAATTATTAATAATAATACAATATTGATATTTAATAAAAACATGCTCTACATAATTTAAATATACTAAATTAAAGAATTATGTATTACATTAATTGGAATTAGAATAATTTTAAATATCTATTTGAGAACGAGGCCCTATATTTCACTAGGAGTTAATGGAGCAAAGAAGAAGCTTTGGGAACAAAAATTCTTTTTATATCAATAAATAAAATGGTAATAGACTTTTTAGGCTTTCATAATTCTTAAATTCGAACAGGAAGCAAACATTTTCTGCTAATCGGACAATAGGAATACTTTGTAACAGTGTTAAAAGAAATGTGACAATAGTAATTAACCAACTAGACCACAGAGTGACATGCAATACTCGTATATATTATTAAATGATATCTAGCTGTTATCAGCAAAAACCCAAGGGTGTAAATGTAGCATCTTAATGTCAATCAATTTAACTTAAAGTTATCCTATAATATTACCTATCCTATAAGATCAATTTTTAAATTTTATGCATATGTATGGGAATAAAAAAAAAAAATAAGAAATAAGAAATCATGTTATCGTTGTTGTAGCTCACAAGGATCTGTTTGTGTAATTCTTTTTGGGAGTGCTGAACGGTACTTGATCGAGTGGTTCCGGGGAATAGAATGTACCGTTATTAGAATTAGGATGTCTTTTTTATTGTTGTTATAATCCCAATAATTAAATAGCTTTTTAATCTCCGCTTTGAATGCTATTGAATGCATTAAGTGTTTTTAAAAAATAATTATTTTGATTAAATTGAGAAAGCTTTTAGGTTATCTCTGCATCCTTATTAAATTTGGGAGTATAAACCGATATGCTCAGTTCTACATTTATCTAGCTATTCATTAAAAAACACAAATTATCTTCATAGATTATCAAAAGGAATCGAATTCCCCAATTTTAGAAAAATATTATATTTTCATGGAATTTAAATTTTGTATTATTTTTAAAAGTGTATCACTTGCGTTATGTAATTAAAAGTTGTGTTATGTGCTATTCATTTACATTACAAATTTTTTCTGAATTTTTTTCTCTTATTTATTTAAGTATTATAATTAAATGTCAAGCTGAAGTTTTTCATTTAATTTATTTTAACGAAAATCACTTAAGTAAAAAATGATATAAAAATAATTCCAGACACCTTTCATCTATATCTGCTATGTTTATGACATCATTAAGATCAAATAAGCCCTTTTCAAATATATAACGCCATAATAAACTGCATGCACTACATACTTGAAAAGACATTTTTCTTTACTGGTAGCAACACTCTCTTTAATGATGGAAACCTACATCATCTAAATCTTGGATAACTTCCACGTTTTTTGTAGTTGTATTACGAAGATAGCTCTTGTCAAAGGTTGGCTTATTATACATACACATATATATCTGCCCAAACTATATTCTGCAGCTTCACTTTGAAAGAAAGGTAAATGTAAATACACATATATACATATATATATATATATGTATTTATATATAAAAAAGTTATTTAAAGTTTTTCCATATTAACACTGTTAAAAGGACATACACACAGCTTCATATATTTTAATATTTGTAGCATTCAATCTTGTAGCAGGTTGATTACTGTTCTTATTTCTGTTTTGCTCCACCATTTGTAGACTTCTCCCATTTTCCATTTGTAGACAGAAGCACACATCCATTCATCCATTGAAATGTTTTCATTTTAGGCTAGCACATTTCCTACCTTCCTTCCTTTTCTAATACTCTACTAGTACAATAAAGTGTTGTGCCAGTCAACATCATAGTGTTGCCACCCACATCAAGAATGTGCGTTATGCATGTATTTTTTATATAACTTTTTCTTCTATCTGTTGTTTTTTATATATATTATTTTTTTATTTATATATTATAGTATATATAATATATATAATTCTATATTTTTGCTATTACTTGGAATAAAGCATTGTAGGTTGTTGGTTGGCTTGTAGTGTAAGTCTATTTCATATGGTTACCAGTAACGTTTTTCGTCTACTTTAATATTCAGAATAGATTATTCTTCATGTAAACGTTTGTGCGTATATGTAAAATAATAAGCTATACTAAATATTAAATTTTTAATCGAAAACATAGACGTTTTATTTTAATTAACTATAGTATAGTATAGTATGATTAACCTATACTATACCTATAGTATATATTTAGTTTGTATTTTTTATGGTACTATAAAAATACACATTTGTTGTATTATAATAAAAGGGAGTAATCTTACTATTGGAATAAAGTAGTTAGATTTGTATGGATGTGTATTTTACGGATTTTGTTTAGTATTATTAATATTAAAAATTATTTTTAAAACTTGTTATAATATTTCTTATTAAACCGTGCTGATATATCGTTTTCCTTAACCAACTATTAGCTGGTTATATGCTCAGAAATTGATTAAATTTTCTTTATGTGATTTTGAAAAATCCTTTTATAGAGTATAACAAACGTATAGTACATTACATAATTTTTGATCAATTGGTAATTTAAATGATTCATCAGTTCTTCAATTTAACCACAAAATCTAGAAAAAGTGTGTTTTTAACTTGGTGACAATCTATTTTTTTGTATTTTGGCGTTTAAGTAAAAGAATCTTTCTCTAGAGAGATTCTCTTATTATAATTATAATCATAATTAGATCTGGAACATAAGAATGATACTTTTATTGCCAATTTTTGGTTTGGAAATATGTGAGTCTTTTCACAATCCTCATATGCTGGTATGATTAGTAGTATATTAAGTTTTTGGCTAGTTTGTCGTACTCATAAAACAATTTTAAATAAGTAATAAAATCTCATCAAACTTGTTATTTAGTTTGTTATTTCAATAGTAGATAAATAGATAAATAAATGCACAGTAGATAAATTTTAACCATGTTAAATAGCTGTTTTTCATCTCTTAGTTTTTTATTTGTGACACAACAATATGCCTTATTTCAAATGCGTATTATATATTGTGATGTGTTGTTTTTCTATGTGGAACTTATTATTTTTTTGAGCATAGTTACAATGAATCTACACAACTAAAAGGCATTTTTATTTCTTATTATTTGCTTTCACTAAAACGATACATAGGGAAAGCAAGTTACCTACTATTTTTCCTGACTATGATCTTTACAAATAATTATTTCAGGAATTCTAATAAATTTTTTATGAAACAGGTCTCAATTTTTAACACTTTTTGTCACACCAATATTCCTTTATTGGTTTACATTTATTGTATTTATGTATGTATAAAAAATTGTTGACTTGATTTCCGTTTTAATAACTAAATGAACACTAATAAGCTAATTGAGAATGACCTATTCGTTTTCTTCTTTGACTTGTATGATTATTTTTGTATAAGGTTTAAACTTAGTCAAACCAAAGAACTAAACTGTTTTCTTGTCTTATATACGAATATACCATACATATATTTTCACATAATTTTAAAAATTTTATTAAGATTACGAAATGTGCATAAAATAGGGCGCTTAAATTATGCGTGTTTGACACATATTTCTTTTTTTTTTCTTTGACATGAATTCGACTGCTAATCCACTATTTGACCTTTTAAGTTGGCGCTAATAGCATTAGACATGGCAACCCTGACTTACTTTCAATGTTTTGGTTAACATTTTTAACATAATTTTGCGTGTGAATTATGATTAAAATCAAAAGAATAATTTTAAATAAGGTAAAAAATATTTTAAAAAAGAATTATGTACATATCAGCAATTTCGAATGTATACCAACAAATCACGCACCTTGATGTATTAAGGGGTTAAGTAAATCCTTTTTAAGAATTCTATAACCGCAACGATTTATTAGCAAACTAGCTGTAAGCAACCAACTGTTGTTTAACAGTAATGTAAAATACAGCAATATAAACAGAATTTCAGAAACTTGTTGAAAATGCACTTCTTAAAAAATAGAATAAAAAAAATATAATAAAAATACATAAAAATTATTTATATACACGTATGTATATTTATATTTATTTACATAAGTATACTTATAAATAATGAAAACAAACAAATCTACAAAATTCAATGAAATATTCATTATATGCCACACGCGACTGATAATACACATTATACTATACATACATGTATGGCATGTTTATGTACAAAAAAGTATGTCTGTATAGAATTATTTAAGTACGTAACTGAGTACAAAAGTAAATACAAACTAAAGAATGATAATTTCATGGAAAGTCAGTTATACAAAATATATATTTCATATGAATACAAATATGCATACATAAATACGTACGTACGTTAGTGTGTTTGCACATCTCATATTTGTAACCATATTTAAAACATTTTTTATGGCCCTTGTATGACTGAAAATGACTTAGAGTTGTTTGTCATTTTGCCAACTTTAACAGAAATAATAACTTAAGGCCACGTTAACGTGATTTTCTAAAGTGAAAAATCTAAAACAACAACAACAACAAAATAAAAAGGTCGTTGCCCATTACGCTCAACTTTTGCAATCAACAACACCAACAGTAATAAAAATATTTACAAAAAAAAAACAACTACGAAGAGAACTTTACCAGCGTCAACAACAACGTCAACAAACAGAACCACAACACAGCAAAAAAAAAATCAGACAACAATAACAACAACAACATAGAAACGTGTTGAAAACAAAGGAACAACTTCACAGTCATGTGAACGTATAAAATTTGTATCCACTTGCACTTAAACTCGAACTCGGAGACAGACACACAAGTAAATAAAAAAAAAATATAGACAGAAACAGAACATACCTTCCACAACATGTCATAAATAAAACATAAAATTTGTGCAAACATATTAGGAACCGTTCATACATCCATATAAATTTATTTATATGTAATGCACTATCTCTAATAGGAAACCAAGCGTATAAATAAAATCCACTTTAATTATGACTTTATAAAATATTTAAAATGCACAATTGCGATTCCGACTGCCTGCCCGCCTGGTTGTTACTTTCCTTATACACATTTTGCAATGCCTGCAGCTATTCTTTTCTATAATCCACATACGGTTTCTTGCAATTTGCTTTTATATTGTATGTATGTGAACTATTATCATAATAGTATAGATTATTAGAAACAGTTCCATTTGAACCATTTGAATATCTGATAAATGACAACATATATAGGCAGATATTGGTGATAATTATATAACATACAATATTTGCATAAGAACTTTAGTTTCTTTTTACGTAATTTGTTTCCTTTTACGTAATTTTCCCTACAACTTTTTATTTTATAATATTTTATAATATTTGATAATATTTTTAATTCTTTACAAAAATCCTTAAGCTAATCTTACATTAGCTTAGGAATATATTTGTTTCTGTCTATCTCTGAATGACTGTCAAAAAGTAACACATAACTAGAATATGTGATTTTTGAATTTGGTTATCCATGTTAAATATATCTGATTATATCAGAATATATAATATATTATATACATAAATTATCAATATGTTATATATGATTAAAATATATGACCAATAATCAAAAAGTCACATATAACTAGAACATATGATTTTTAAATGTGGTTATCCATTTTAAATATATCTGATTATATCAGAATATATTATATATTATATATATTATCAATATATATAATAAATCGCTATAAGTGCAGTGTATTGAAGTATACTGCTTCAAATTTTTGTTTTGTACTAGTGGGGTTAACAAAGTTGTTGGTAAGAAGAGGAATTGTTTAGACGATTTTACTATGCCAAAGCTTTTAAATATTGAATAACTTCACGTAGGGGATGGAGATTTTTAAATACAAAGATTGATGAGTAGTAAGTTAATAACGACATTGCGCTTACTTATATAATAAGATCTAAGTGTACATGCTGTTCTATGTAATCTAGGCTATTATCTGATTATCTGTAATTGTTTGTTGCTTTAAAAAATATTTATATTTAAAATAATATATTAATTTCTAGAATATCATTATACTCCAGTAAAATAATTATATGTGCAGTACTTAAAATCTAATTTAAACTCCAACAAATTTTGTTAGGGTGAATTTAGTTTATTTTTTGTTTTTATGCTTAGTAGTGTAATTAAAATAATAAAAAAATTTTATTCAAATTAAGTTTTTTTAAGTGAAAAATTAACTTTATTTTAAATCTTCATAGAAAATATTCATATGTGCAATTCACATTTTTTGCTAAAAACAATTAATTATTTTATGTGATTCAATTTTTTTTATTTTTCAATAAGGTAATGTATTTCCATTATTTATTTTTATTAACTGTAAACTATGTGGCATTGAATCTACCAATTTTTTTAATAGTAGGAAGTCAATTTTGGCCCAGTCGTCCAGTATGTCCTTTTTCAGCTCTTTAAGAGTGTCGTATTGCTTCGAATAAGCATAAATATTGCCACTAAGGATACACCAAAGATCCTCTATTGAATTTATGTCAGAACTCATGGCCGGCCAATCTAGCAATGGGATGCTTCTCTCTTCAAAGAATTTCTTTTTGCACAAGAAACATGTATTGGAGCATTATCCTGTTGGAAAGTCCAATTATCTCCATGAATATTTTCAGCGAAATTTATCAGTTCGCTATCCAACCGATTTATGTATATTTCGGAATTCATTTTTGATAGTGCGAAGCATATATTAGACTTTTCCTTCGAGCTAAAGGCAGCCCACACCATTAGTGAACCACCACCATGGTTGCGTTTGTTGCAATTCTGACGTGGATGACGAATATCTCTCCAATATTTATGTTGACCATCTGGACCATCTAGATTACACTTTTTTTCATCACTGAAAACAACTGTTTCGAATTCCTCGTCCCAAAACTTATATTTGTCATGAAAAACTAAACGAGCATTTTTATGTCTTTGTGTAAGGCGCGGTTTGGGAACTTTCGACTCATATTTTAACTTTAAGTCTTTTTTCATAATGTGTTGCACGCATTGCCTAGTGATAGACAAATCTAATTCATTTCTTCTTTGTCTGCAACTCATCCTCTCATTGGTAGCAAGAAGCTGAATATGCCGTTTTGTTCGGTTGTTAATAGTTGGTAAGCGGCCGCCTCTCTTATAACACCATATTTTTCGAGATTTTTTAATAAGTTTATTATAGTATTCAGGTGTCTATAACCAGCAGCAGATATTTCGCCACTTTTCATCCCAGCAAAACTCATTCCAATAATCTTTCCGCACTCTTCACTTGAAAATTCCGTCCCATGCGGCATTTTTTATCTAAATTAATTAAAATAATAAATATTTATTAATAAATAATAAGTATTTTACTTACCAATTATTCCTTACTCTTCAATACTTTAAAAAAAAAACTTTATAATACACTTCACAACTTTATTTCCATTTACTGTTGACACTTCGAGAAGCAAAACAATTTTGCACATATAATTATTTTCTATGAAATTTGCTACCTATTGTTATTAATTATGATAACGGTATCACAAATAGTATACAAAAAAAACTCCATATATGTTCAGAGAAGTTAAATTCAACTACAGAATCAACTATATATAAAAAAAATTAGTACCATTATTCTAAGAAGAGAATAACGAAAAACAAATTTTGCACATATAATTATTTTACAGGGGTATATATAAATTATGTATAAAGTGAATATAGATATAGAAATACATTTTTACATCCAACTAAAATTATTTCCCAACTAAGGTAATTGAGAGAAGGCACGCGTTTTCGGTCATTAATATTTCCGGTCCATATACAGCGTTATGCTTCTGTAGAACCCGCTCTTGTGCACTACCACCTTTTTCTTAATTGAATAGATTGTGACTTATTGTGGGACGTTTTTATTATTAGCAATAAAAAATTACCACTTTATGTCATTTCCTCGCTTCTATTATAAGAGATCTTTTGCACCCTTCTAAAAATGACATTGCAATTTGAAGGAAATGTTTAGTATTTCAAATATTACATACATGTGTACCAAACTCAAGTTGAAGTTATTTTGATTTGGATGTTCATATGCATATGTTTGCTGTTTGTGAAGAATTTCGGTAATATAAAGTTTGTTAGTTTTTGACCCCATAAATAAATTAAGCAGCATGTATATCTATAAGTTAATTTATATCCTCAAGGAAATATTATATTGTTGGGCACGTTTTGTTAGATAAAAATAAATTAATTTTGACATGTATTGTATTGATTTTCATCTGTGAAATTTTTTTTGAAAATAATACTTATTTTAAATTAAATTTAACTTTTAAGTCTATTATGGCGAATAAAACTATTTTAATAACATCTATTCGTATTTGCGTTAGAATACAGAAAGTAAATTATAAATTTATTACAATACAGTAATAATAATAATTATAGGCTTGGAATTTCTTTAACATGCTATCATGATATTTTTCAGGTTCAAGGTGTAGGGTTTAAAGTGATTTATTTAAATATTGAAAAATTTTCTGTTTATGTACCATAAGTTAGTTCAGCTGGATTTATTTTCCTCTTTGCAGAAGCTGCCTTTTGATATAATATATCAAGTAAATAATTTACAATATAAAACATAGTTTTCATCCTAGGTAATATCGGAAACTACAGACCTATCAATTTTTTTCATCTTTTTATGAATACTGTCTATATACACATATTATTCTATATTTGATTTCAATCCTTCCTTGTTTTGCATAATATTCTGAATGGTTTCTATTTAGATATTCTTATATAGGTTTTAAAACAAATGTTTTTAATAAAAAAAATATTTTATTTCTTAGGTTTAGCTAATCTCTGACTATCCTTTGATTTGGATCAGTAGTATTTCTGCCTTTGTCAGTCAGCTTTCAAGTTATTTACGCAACGATCTACTGCTGTTTTTCATTACACAAAAATAAAATATTATATTACGTTATCATGTGCTTTTTTAACATAATCTATATTCTAATAAAAATTATAACCTAGTGAATTCCATTAAATAATATGTACATTATTTTTTCTAAACACATAAAAGTGCATATCTTATTTTTAATATAAGAATGGTTAAATTGTTGATATTGACTATATATTATCTGAATCCAAAGCGACCTGATGTTTTGTATAAGTTAGGCAAAAATATTAAGGATTAAGGATTTTGATTAAGTTCATAATATGTAATAGTAATGGTTCGGAATTTCAAATATTCAGTGGACACATGCGAAAAATGTAATTTAAAGTTTGTATTAAACAGTGTTTAAGAACATAAAGATTATTTTGGTAACACACAAAAAAGATCGTAGAAATTGATCTATCATAGTTAACAAAGTTCGTGGTTGACCCACGTTCTGATGTATTTTTAATAGTTTCTTCTTTGTTTTCGATGTTGCCATTAAATAGTTGAAAAAATAAATTGAAACCAATTACCTACTTTTTAATAAAACTTACTTCTATTACCTTGTTTTTGAATCGAATGTATTATTAAAATAATAATGTTAAAATAATAAGATTTGCTATATAATTTTTTTTATATATTCTCCATTTATTTGCGCATTTATTCTAGGAATATTTATATCTTTTTTGATAAATAATATATATTTATAATAAGCTATATAAATAAGAATTCAATTTGTGACCATTACAATTATTTACAATTAAAATAATTGTAATAAAATAGTTTAAAATTCTCAAAACGAATACTAGTTTTGTAAAATGTTTAGTTTGCATACAAATATGGGAGATGACAATCTAAACATACTTATATGTGAGTTGTCACATATTTGAGGAAATATTCAGAAAAGGGTTTAATATGATAAGTTAGTGAATCGTTTCATGGTCTATCATAATTATGATGTTGATATGCATTTTACACTGAAGCCACATAATTTACTAACCTTTTTTATTATGCGATTTTCATTCATAGATATTTCAATAATAACAGTGGGAACTATAATTTCCTATCCACGTAAAAATGCAACGTCATAAAATATTGAATTTCCTTTTAAATTCAAATAAATTTGCTTTTAAATTCATGTCACTTTAAAAAGGTTATGCTTGGTTGGTATTTTTTATTGTATATTAAAAAGTGCATTTTACCTCTATTATATGTAAAAGTGCATTGCACTTTTGCAGTAAATTCAATATTCACTAATAGAAATCTTTTTGTTATAAAGTTTTTACTTTAAAAATTCAGCCATTAAAAAAGAAATCTTTCTTGACCTGCAAATGTCAATTCAATATTAATAATAATTTACTGTCTAATTGAAAAATATTAAATAGTTTAGTTTAGTTTAGGGAATTATGTACAAAACAATTAAAAATTAAAATTTTTTGTTTTTAAAATACTTTTAATTTACTTTCACTTTGATTGGTCATAATAATTCGTTATCAGGTTTTGTCCTGACGCAGCACTTCTCTTCAGGACCCTCTGTTGTGAACGCGCCTTTTACAGTCTTATATATCAAGCTTAGTTAGTCTTCTTTCAACTTGATCACTCCGCCGAAGAGACAACCTACTTTTATATGTTCGTCTTCCAACTCTCACTTTAAACATTCTATTGGTTTCAGCATCGTCATCCATTCTGACGCTATGTCCAATCCACCGAAGCTGCTGGATTTTGATTCGCTTAATGATATAAATGTTGTGATACAATTCGTACATTCGTATGCGATAGTCGTCGAGAACTCGTAAAAGACCAAAGATCTAATAAAGAACTGTTTTCTCAAATTTTATTATTAAAATTATATATTAATAAAGTTAAAAAGTTCTTGCTTTGTGCTATCCATGATAAAATTGCATACCATCCTCTACAATATGCATGTGCCATATATCAGAACATGTGTTTTAACATTTAAAAGTTAATTTTCACATTTAAAATAAAAAAAATAACATTTTGGTAAGTAGTTTAATATTTCGTCGCAAATTTTACAAATTCTTGACCTGTTTTTCCCTTATTTGCAAAGTTTTGGGACTCTTGCGTTTTTAAAAATAATATATATTTAATTCTTTTTATAACTTTTTTAATTTATTTTATATCTGTTTCTATTTTAACAGTAAATATTGTATGTATATATATATTCTTGTAATGCTGATTGCTTTAATGTTTCATTCAATAGTATATAAAAAATATACTTTATAAAATGCTGCCAAATCCATCTTGTCGCAATCTGGGTAAAGCACAAGGAACTACACTTTAATTGTAGCACAATACTTTGCTATCGTCACCATCGTAAATGTTGCCGTCGCCGGTATTTTGTTGTCGTCATTTTTATCGCGCAATCATATCTGAAGGGCTTGTCACCGCCTGCTTAACTTCTGTTTGACTGCCCGCCCGGTTTGCTTTCTTATAAGTTTTTTTGTTTGCTTGGTTGCATTCCAAAAGTACAATTTATGCATGAATTGTGTCAAATAATACGATTTTATATAGAAAGTTTAAGGACATTTCGTTTAGTTCGCACAGCAGTTTATTATTGTTGCTATTTTTATTATTGCTATTTTCGCGCGTCCAGTTTCGAATAACTTATTTATATTTTTATGACACGCAACAACTTCTCGACCCTTTCTTATAATATCTTCTATCATAGAACTTTTGTTTAGGTAAGGTTCAGGTTGATAACTTTTAGCTAACAAAGCCAACAAATATATAACAGTTATTTTGATGTATTAAATTCTTCTTTGACAGCATTAATATAAATCTTCGATATATAAACATTTTAGTATTTAATTATTAATTCGTTGTTTTTATATTAAAATGTTTTGCAGTCATGAATATTCTGTATTTCTTGCACTTTTTTACATTTTTTATGTATTGTTTTTTGTTTTTTAGGTGCAGTTAGCTGGCATTTTGAATTCTGTTTTTTTCTTTAGTGTACTAAGTTAGTCCTAACTTGAACACTGATTGCATGAGTGGGTAAAGTGGAAAAATATATACTTTGTAGTTGATAAAAATTTAATTCAATAGTGTAATTCTTTGCCATTATTAATTAATGACAAGTATATGAAGTTGCGAACTTTTTGAACTAAATGTGTACGCTTATTATTTTGTATTTATACAGTATTCACCTTTTACTCAAATATTTTTCTGACTTGAAATATTATCATATCAGCTCCTTTTACCCTTCACCTTTTACTCAAATAATTTTATGATTTGAAATAAAATCATATCAGCTCAATTTTTTCATAGTTGAGCCTTTTTGACAAGGTGGGAACATACATGATCGTTCTTCATCAATGCACAGTGGTATTAATTAGTTAAGATCACAATTTAATATTTTTATTTATATATATATAGACAGTGTTTTAACTGAATTTTTCAATTCACTTCTAGTCCTAGTTTACTTACTATTAGTAAGTATGCATTTCTTTTAGATAACAGTTCATATAAGTACATAATTCACATTGTACCAAATCATGAAAGCATCTCGAATCACATTAGCTCGAATCATGAAAGCATCTAGTGAGGTTATCGCGATCAGATTGTTGAATAATACATCGATATTTTTCTCAGAATATCTCTTCATTATTAAAGACAGGCACTGTAGATAACAATTCCAGTATCAACATAATATTAATTAGTCTCAAATATCTGCTTATACACCGTCGGATAAAAAACACATTAGTTTAGTACCATTGGTACTATCACACGATTCGACCTACATCGCTTTTTATCGAGTTGCACCGTCATTTTAAGCTTAAAGAAAACCACCTTTTAAAGAATGTGGATTTTGGTCACGTAAATTAAAATACTACTAAGTTCTCATAGGCTGAAAACTTTAAAGCTAATGAAACTTTAGCCCTCAGTGAACATTGAATAAGGAGAAAGCAGTTGATTCATTTATTATATGATTATTTTCGTATATAATATTACACATATATATGTTTCAAATCTGTTTTAATCTTTCTGATGACAATTTAAGTATAAGTCTAGGGATAAAATCATGTTAAATTCAAATAATTTTTATGTAATAATTCATATATGTACGTATATATATTTAAAATAACTATTTATTTTTTTAATTACTTATGGATATATAAAAACGATAATAGCTAATGACTACATTTTAAAATAACTCCGTAAATCTTCCAACTAAACTTTCAAACATTTTTTAAAAGTTTTAATTTAAAATAGTTCTAAAGTTTCTTTAATCTTAGTGCGTATTTCTTTTTGGTGTCGTTTAAATATTTATTTTATTACAGATTTAGAAATAAGCACGCGTAACCTCCTTTACGATTATAGATGCTAAGCTAGCAATTTCGTTCAAGTTCATGTAAAACAAAAAAACATAGAAAACTATATTATTAGAAATCTAGCTACTACGAATTTGTAATGAATTCCACGTCCGTTTTACAACGTCTTTTTTAGCATACACTGTTAGCTATTTACATTCGTAAGGTTACAGCAAAAACAAAAAACAAATATTCTATTTTTTTAAATACCATACATATATACTTAAAACATTACATAACACATAAATTTATTTATTTATTTTATTTGTAAATGTTCTCAATTTCAATGACTATATATTTTTTTAATGCGATTGTTGTATTAGTAACACAAACTACTTTTTGTATCTAGTATATTATAAGGTAAAAAATTGACTAAATTATGTGTATTTGTAATTTAAATGTTTAAGATAATAATACAAATATATACAACACATATATGTATGTATAATTACAATCAGTTGTTTCATTGTACTAAGAACTCTATCGGTTTAAAAGCTCTACCAGTTTTATACTTTTATGAGATAATCTTGCTGCAACTTCTTTGAATATATTTAATTTAAAATAACTAAGACTACTTAATTTAAAATATGTTTTTATTGCTGTTAATAGATTAAAACCAAGAAAAAATATTTTAGATATGTTCAAATATATTACTTTTAAGTAATATAGTTACCTAATTATTTGCCGCTTCCTTTTATACAATATCTTTTGTTTTCTGGTACTATATTTATTAATTAATGGTGTTAAGAAGTGAGTTTAAAAGATAAGCTAATGTTAATTTAAAAGATTTTGCTGGATTTATTTACTTAAAATATGCTTCAATACAGCTTAGGTGTATCAAGTACTTAGTTAGTTATAGTTAATTGACTTTTTATTTTCAATTTTTTATTTGAATATTATAGTGATGAGACTATATAAATTATATATTTTTTTCATATGCTGCTTTTATTTTCTTTAACCATAACTGAAATTTTGATGCTAATTTCGTAAGTTGGAATATTGTGTTTTCTTACAAAATACAATTAAATTAATTTATGATGAAACTTCTATAATGTATTTAATTCTACACAAAGGGACATAACCATTTTTCATTTTTCGCTCTTTTAATATAATTAGCATACATGATATCTCAGGTTGAGAACACTTTATTCTCAATGAAGACATTTTTTACTCCACTTATTTGACAAATACGATCAAGTAACTGATTGTTGAAGTTAATCAGCGTATTTCCAATGAATCGACACTAAATATAAACTACAATTACGTCAACATGTCAGACCGCAATATTCAGCAAAGAGTTTTGCTCTTTGATAATTAATTATAAATTAACTTGATTAGATATTGTTACATCTGATTAGTTACTGTTTTGTGCATGAATAACATATATTTAAGGCGTTATGGACTTACAGAATCTTACTCAAATGCATGATCATCTTCACTTA
>NC_051847.1:117900032-117910373 GCF_002237135.1 Teleopsis dalmanni
TTTTTAGAAGAAAATTTTTCTGTCAGTCAATTCATTACATAAAATATTCTCAGAAATTGATCGCATTAGTCGTATGGTATTTTCTTTTAGCATCTATCTTTCTAAAACTAATTCTTCTGTTAACAGTCATGATGATTAGAACTTTTTAAAATTTTTAAATTAGCATATTTTTATGCTAGCACAAAATTTATTGCAACAAGTGATATAAGATCCTTGATCGATTGTCAGGTAAGCAACTGTAATTCTTCTATTAGTTAGAAGAGAAAAAAAATATTGCTCATTTTCTCTACAACTGTTGGACACGTGCCAGATAGAGTCAATCAATATATAATGTATAGTTTTCGCTTTCTTTGACATAGTGAAAGCATGAAAAATTTGTATAAATATAAAAAAAAACGTTTCCATGTCGTTAGTCCCATGTTTATACCGTTAAGTAAACAGAACTTAGGTACATTTGGTTTTTTCTCAAAACATATCTCTCACAAATGTTTACTTAATCAATTTTCTAATCATACAGCAATAGTTTCTCTTGTTTGTAGATTGAATCTTGATCTAATTCTTGATCTAATAATTAAGTGCATCTGGCTTCACACCGTTTCAATATTTTCTTATCGGTTCTTACATTTTTTACAAGTCATTTGAAATTGACGTGTCAGGGTATTTCTCAACAATGATGTAAAGTGAACATCATGCAGTGATTTAAGTTTTCCTTTAAAAAAATATAAAATGTAATGGAAATTCATACCAATATGATTAATGTGTTAAGTTTATCTACTCCTCATATTGATTTTCAAATAAGCTGGTTTGTTGAAAAGTGGTTGCACAAACAATGAAAAAAATACACATAAGTATTGACCAAAAACTGCATCAACACAAGATTTCATGGCGAATTTACAAAATAATATTGACCTAGAGAACTGTAGTAGAAACTCTAAATACTTCACTAAACACAATAAGCTGTATTTAATCACAAATATTAAGTTTGAGAATATTGTTGAATTAGTTAATTTAATTTATTTAATTCAATTATTAATATTTATTCAAGTATTAATTATAATTAAATCGCTTTTCTGTTAATTTTTCGACTTACTCCACTTTTCATATCCATGACTCAAACTTCTTATTGAGTAACTAAATGGAGACTTAGTATGAATTGTTGTAGTAAATTAAATTATATTACGATATTAGAATTGAACGAATAATAATTGGACCCTAAGAGGAGTGAGTGATACGAAACTATAATACTATATGAACTTCGATAACGATTTTTAAGACATTTTTGAACAAATTATTGAGTTTATTTTTGTTGTTCATTCTAAATATTTTTGTTTAAATTTTATCGGCCCTTAGGGCGAGTTTTTTTTTAATTATATTTTCATATAATTACTTGTATTATATAAAAGCAAACGTTATGTAGTATATTTTATTAACAGGTATTTCGGTCCACTTCGTAGACCATTTCCACTGTTCTTACAGTTATACAATTACAATTATATAAAAATAAACGTCAAAAGGCACATAACTAATAAACCAAAAAAAATATGAAAAAGAGGAAAGTAACTTTTAATAACAAAAGCAATTAATGTTGTCTTAGTCAAAACGAAAACAAATTTTTAAAATTTATGCAAATACAAATAAAAATAAATAATAACTTAATAAATTATTTTTGAACAAGGATCTATAAATTTATGTGGGGTACTGAAGGCTTAGTAACCGTCTTGTAATTCCATTGTTGACCATCTGGCACATCAGGTCAGGATTTGCCATTCAACTGTATGAACCGGAGCCATATTGTGGATTATGTTAGTCTACAACTAAACCTCTGATTGAAATATAGTTTTCAACCGAGAGAAGCTACTGGTGTCACATTCCAGATAACTGTCACGCTAAAGAGCTGGTTTTACGGTAAGATGTCCTTCTTCAGCAGAACAGAGTTGAGGTTGCTGGTGGGATATTTAACGGGTCACCATGTACTGCGTTATCACTTTAACAAAATGGATCTGTCCGAAGAGATAGATTGTCAACTCCACTTAGAAGCAGACACATTCCGTGATATGGGCCAGGAGGAGATCACTGGGTCAAGAATTACTCTCCCCTTCTGACATTAGAAGGTCCTTAACGGCTGACATTCTGGCTTTCATTCAAAAGGCGGGTCTATTGCAGCAACTATGGTTGCGGCGCTCCGCTTCGTTCAGAGCTGTTACCCTGTTTATTTCTATTTTATTTTATCTGGTACGTCAATATTATGTAGCATTTGTAGCAACATTCTACGATTGCGATTTATTTCGCGATGATATAAAAATATAATTTTCAAAAAACAAGACGTAAAGCTGGGCAAAATTTAAACACAAAAGCATTGAGGTCGATACTAATACAAACATTCTATTAAAATTGATGTATTTAATCATAGAAGAAATTAACCAATATAGATTATAACCTAATAACCTAAATTTCTTTTAAATTTTTAAAGTTTTGCTTAAGCTAACTATTTAAGATAAATATTTAAAATAATTTTAATTTGAACAGTATTAAGTTCAATAGTTATTATTAAAATATTAATTACGAAAATTAAATTTTAAGCTACGATTTAAGTAGTACTTTATTATGAAAACCAAACCTTATAATTCATACATATAATTATTTATATTGAATAAAATAATGAAATGAAAATCTAATAAAATACATAATTTTATGGAATAGTCAAACACAGCATTTTCGAATGTAATTAATTTAATCCAGAAAGAACAAGATTAATTCCTCTTTACTGAAGTGGTAAATACAAGCACATAAGTGCACATATCCTAAGTGCACTTAAAGTAATTAGAACAGCTTTGAGGCGCTAATGAGTCGCATGTCCTTGTTGTCGATAAACGAACAAAACACTTAATTAAGATTTTAATTTTTCTTCTGTTTTCTTTCTCGCAATAAAAGTATCCTTCGACCTATAAATGTCAACAGGCTGTCAAAGCTGTTTTGTTGTAATTATTTTTGCTGCAACCAAGTACTGTAGATACTTACGTGCAGTTGGTTAATTTTTGGCTACATTTGTTATTATTGTGTCAAGAGAGTAGATAAAAAGCAACATAAAAATTATGTTTGATGTGAATTCCCTTGGACTTGTAGCAAATCGAGTGTATAAAGCAGATTTAGTTGGCAATTTCGAAAATTTAGAATTTTGGCAAAATGCAGACAGCACTGAGAGAGTCATTTATCATTTGTCTGGCATCAATCAAGTTAAAAAAAATGAGCTCAAAGAAAATTCTTTTTAAGTTAAATGCCAGCCTAATTGATTGAAAAATATCAATGCTGAAATAAATAAAAATGTTTTAGTGAAATTAGTTGAAATATGTTGGAATTTTGATTGAGAAGGTATTTTTTCAAGGAGTAATTTTTTGTGGTACAAATTCTAAATAATTAATTTTTATTTAATTTATTTTGTGTACTTTTTTGTATATCATTATATCATTTGTGTATCATCATTTCTGGTATTAAAAATTTAACCATTTAACTGGAAATGTTCTTAAGCCTACCAAAAACAATAAAGTTACCTTATTATGGACTAATAATTTCTTAAATTTAAATGTAATCATTTAATATCTACAGATCCCATTTAAGCTTTCATCTTTTTATTGCCTGCATAAATCCATTACAAAAATGTTGCATTTTTTTTCTATAATCATCCTAAAAACGTTTTCTTTCATGGCTTAAAAGAGTTTTCCAGTCTTTAAGTTTTTACAGCAATTGTGTGCATAAATTCTTTCATCTCAGTTAACAAGTCCCACGTATTTATATCAGTGATGTTTAAGATGTCAGTGTGATATATTAGAGCGTCCGGCAACGTGGCTCCATAATTTTACAAATTTTTTAGCGTTTGCCATTCTTGCCCTGCGGAAAAAAATGGTAAAATATTAACTCGGATATATTAAGGAAAAGAATTGTAAAATTTTTTCTACATAATTTTATTGCTTCAACTAGCACTGCTGATACAGTTGCATTTTATTGTCCGCATTACCATTCAAACTGGGTTAAATTTTACGAGGTTAGAGAAGGAATTTGCAATAGCTGCTCGCTATAATCTATAGCGAGACCTTTTGAAGCATAATTTTTACTTTGTCATTAATATAATAAATGACTGTAAAATAATTCTTTAAAAATTTTTTATTTCAGTTTTGCTCAAATGTCACTATAAAAAATATATCAAAATAGTAAAAGTAGGTGACCTTCTCTTCCATTTAAGTCTCAAAACAGCATGTACTTTGAATCATAAATTATTTTTATTGTTCATTTCTATAACTTATAGAAACATATTTGGACTTTAAATTAATTTGATTACTCAATATAGCTTTTATTACTCAATATATATTATAATAGTTTTTATTTTTTCTTTCCTCAAACTTTTATAATCGTTTCACATACTTTTTTTTACTCATAAAAGAATTCAACAAATTTGTATTAAATTTGCACCAATAAATTTTAATAATTTTTTCATAAAATCTGCCACTTATCTTGCAATTCCACCAAACGTTCTTCATTGCATCCTTGCATGCTTGTGGCTTTATATCCTTCTAGAATTTAGTCTCCTCCATTCACGCTCACTTAACTGCTTCACTTCAGTTTTCTTAACAATTGTGAGGCAATAAATTGTACTTAAGTTCCTTATAGTGCACTTTCACTTGCACTTTCAACAAGTGTATCTGCTGCCAGTTTTGCCATTGTTGCATATTTTTTATGGCATCTATTTTTCTCCATAACCTCCGCATTTCCCGTTCATCTTTCAACCGTTTATTTTCTGCATTAAACGAAGAATAAGTCAACATTTTAAGCCATTTTAAACTTGTTAAGGCTATAAAATTCTTAAATCTACATAAAAATATTATATCGCTTTTTATATCTCAGATATTAAATTACTCGTAACCGACAGTTCCGCAGATTTCTGAAAACACTGAGTATAAAATAAGGAGTAGGGATCGCAAACTACTGAGAAAGAATTTTGTTCAATTTTTTTTTAATATTTTAGATAAGCTGTATTTGGAATTCAATGAATTTTTGATTAATATTTAATTAAAAGTGTAACAATTATTATGGTAATATATTTCATTATAATAATAAAAAGCAAGCCTGCATTTTATTTTGCTATATCTTTTCTGTTTAGTTTTACTTAGTCGATTTCATAAATTTTTCTATGCCTTTTCAATTCCAAAATAAAGTTTTGTCGTACTCTGTGAGACAAAAATAAAGGCTTCTTATCTCTGTTTTGGCTTCTTATCCAATTTCTGGATATTTTAGGTCTTCTGACTCAAATTTGTATTCCTACGCTTCTAGATTTCTCTCAATAATAACAAATTAAAATTCAGAAATTGATGTTTCAAAGAGTTAATTATAGATTTTTATTTGAATAAATGCATATTTAGTATTTTCAGCAAAAATATTTATAAATTTCATTAGCTAATTGTCTTAAACCATTTTCTCAACTATCTTATAAATAAAGAAGAACTGTTTAATATAAATAAGTAAAGTGCAATGTACCAAATCACAAAGCTTTAAAGCAAAATTGCTTCTGGTTTAGAAGCAGAATATATTTTCATCCATACATATTTATATTAATATTTTTAATTTTATTTTTAACTATTTTGTTGTTATTTTATAATGCCATCATTTTTCTGTTTTCATTTTTTTTGTCATCCGCAACATATTTTTACCAACCCCAAGAATGAAGTTACCAAATTAGAGTATGGTATGTTGCGAAATATGTGCAAATATATACAGGGTATACTCTTTTAAAATTTCGCATATTTATTATGTGATTCTAGAAAACCCAGAAAAACCAAAAAAATCGTGAAGGTCGATTTTTCATATTAAGTAAAATTGTGTTTGGAAATTAAATCTTCGCTAAAGTAAAAGAAAAACTCTAATGAATTTAATTTTTGTTCATTAAAGAGAGGTGTTGTTCCAGAAATGTGAAAAACAAGTGATTTTCGAAAAACTGTCCACCTAAACGGACTGTTCATTTAAAAGGAGTATTTGTCAGAAATATCTTCGTTGTGATGTCCTATGGCACTGTTTCAGTGACATAGATCGAACAGAATATATATATATTATATATTTAGGGTAAGGTTCACTATTTCGCAATATTTTAGACGATAAAACATGTTTTCATGTTACACTGTGAACACCAAGGAAGTGATTCTGTAGTAAGTACATATATGTATACATATATATTTCGCAACGAGTCTTCTTCGTTGATGATGTCCATTTTGCAATAAAATCCTTAAGTTGCTATCGACTATATGGTGTGACATAAACGATTTAGTTTTATTTTAAGACTTCAATTATTTTACTGAATTACTGGCAAAAAACTTTCCGTTAGTATTAAGTTTGTCTTAAAATGTATGAGAGACCGATATCAGCCTTATGACCACAGTTTCAAAAACAATATAATATATTAAAAATTGTTTCAGAGAATAACATATGCAATGAAAAATACAAATACAAATTTTTTGGTTTTTCGCATTTTCATTTCCTGAATCAAGCCAGAAGCAAACACCCTATTTATAACTATGGACTTTATTAAATATATTTTTTCAATTTATTAAATTTGTTTTTATAAAAGATATTTGATATTGTCTTGAATTTTTATAAACAATAATAAACTGAGAAATTTGTCGGAATCAAATGCCAAGCTTGACTACAGGCTACTTGGCATTAAAATTTGTGGGTGGTTTTTTTTTAATTAAAATTGAAGCTAAAATTTTTAAATTATTTTAGTACTATTCTTGTATCCTAACTCCAAAACAAATTTATGTATATAGAATTTTTTTCTTATTTATTAAAAAAGTTTTGCTATTAAATATGTTAAGCTGACAAGACAAGAAGTGTTAATTTCAAAACAAATTTACACAAAAGTAAGTTTTACTTAATAAAGTTTAAATCAAGCGAATTCTACAGAAAACTCGTAAGAATGAATAAAATAACTAAATATAAAATCAGATAAATTTTATTATAAAAAATAAAGAAATTTATTTATTTAAATAACTGCAAAGCCCAGTACTTACATACATAACTCGTACCGAAATTCTATAAAAATCTTTACACAAAGCGAGCTGTAAACTGTAAATATTACAGCATGAATATGAATGTGATTGGCTATGGCATGGAGTATATATGAATAAAGTAAGAAATCATAAATAAGAGCATTTCCGTTTCCCTTACTAGTTCTGCTTTGCTTCTTTCGATACTGCTACTAATGCCTTTAAGTTCGTTTTACGAGTAAATATATTAACACAGCCACGCGCCTCTTCACAATTTTCAATATAAAAAACTGTAAAACAAACCAACGAAGAGAAAAAATACTTACTATGGAGGCATTGGTAAATACGCACTGCAACGGTACCAACGACACCAACGCCACCAACGACACCAATGGCATTAACGTCACTATGGGAAAACAGCTTCGCACAAACCGCACACAAGAAAGCCATGGCGTTGTTTAATAAAATTAATGTAAGGCCTTCATTTCTCTTTTCGGTTTTATAATATTCAGAACTTTATTTTTTCTATTATGCCCACACTAAGCCAATTTTTGGTGGCCTCATTTCCGGTCAAGATAATGACGTTAAGTGGCGCTGCCCATGATGAAGTTGATGCTTATGCTACGACAGCTGCTGCTACTGCTACTGTTGCTGCCTATGTTAATAATGATGATTAGTGCGAACATAATGGTGGGCCCTTGTGTTGCGCTGATAAGTGGCGCTAGTAAATAACATTATTTCTCAAGTATGGCTAGTGTTAACAGTTTTGTTGTTGTTGTAGGTTAACAACCATATTGGACTTTCCTCTACAGCAAATAGTAATAAAAAAAAAGAAACAATATTTCGAAATTGTATTAGTATTTTTGTTCTTTTTTTCGTTTGCAGTGCCGATTGTTTTATTTATATTAATTCTTTGACTTGTGCGTCCTTGGGAAAGTTCAAATATCCCTGCCTGCTGTTGTTTCATTTGTTGTTGTTTTATTATTGTAATATGATAGTTGTTTTTGTTGTTGTTGCATTTTTTATTGTGTTACATTCTTGAATGTAATTTAAATTTATTAGCTTTTTATATGCCCATTGTTATTGTTTTTTATACGTAATAATTATGAGTTATGTTAACAAATTGGCATTTGTGAACTTTGTTAATATTTTTTAGCCATAACAAGTCCATATATAATACATAAATTTTTGTGTTTAAGCAAAATGAGTTAATTTACCATAAGTAATGTAAACTAGAAATGTCATTGTGATTCTTATAATATAGGATAAAGCAAAAAGGATTTGATATATAAAAACTATATTTGAATTTGACGGACAATAAAACTTTACTCAGATTTCGTCTAAAAAGTTCTCTTTTAGGATATGTAAAATTTTAAATAATATGCAGTATAATTTACAATTCTTCCGTTAATACTGTTTATATCGATCATACCCTATCGTAATTAATTGTAAGGAAGTGGTTTGCTCACACTCGTTCCGGAACTTTTTCTCCTTCTGACCAATCTATCTGCCAGAAAGCGCATTAATTACGAATAATTGGCATATGAACAGTCTCTATCATGCATAAAGCAATGAAATCGCGGAAATAGTGGATAAAATTTAAAAGGATTTTCGTGTGATGAGTCACATCAAAGCTTTAGATCAACTACTAATCTGTTTTAACCACAGATACCTCATGACCAGCCTATCACCGAAAAGGTCCTAGAAAGTGTGAATAAGGTTTAAAATGGTAAAATCAATTTTAATTTTTTATTAGAGATACTGAATGGTCGAGTAGCTCGTAAATTGACTGCAAAAAAATAATGATTGATGTTCTATTAGCGAATAGCTGTTGAAATAAAATGTAGTCGATTCAGTATGAACTTATAAAAACGGATGATGAATATACGATACTATTGTGTTAAAAGACATTGAAAATACTGTAACTTTCTCTTAAGAAGTAGTTAAAAAAATTTCATCGAGAATCATCGAGAATATGAAATATTTATTAAAAAAATTTAAGTTTTTGTTTTTTACGTGTTGACATATGCTTGTCTTATATATATATTTCTTCTGTACGTGTGTTGACAGTGAACTCCTCCTAAACGGCTGAACCGATTTTGATGAAATTTTTTGTGTGTGTTCAAGTGGATTGAAGGAAGGTTTAGATTCACAATTTGGCCCACTGGATAATGTCTTTTTATATAATTTTTTATTTTTTGGTTTCCATGTACATTTATATTAGAAATTTAAAATTTATTCATGCTTACTTTGATTTGTTTAAAAAGTTTAAAATCTCTATAATGAATCGTAAAACTGCCGTTGCATAGCTTAAATGCATTTAAATTCCGCAGTATAATTATAGGGAGCCAATTTTTAATCTTAAGTTATGTGGTGGTATTCCTGGTAAATCCAGCGAATTCAAAAATTCCACAGGATAGTTGAACGATTCATTTTAGAGTTTAAACTTTTTAAACAAATCAAAGTAAGAATGAATAACTTTTAAATGTCTAATATAAATGGACCAAATTGTGAATCTAGACCATCCTTGAATTCACTTGAACACACACAAAAAAGAAAAATTATATATATAAAGATATAAATAACGTACAAAAAACAATGCCACGTCTTCGTGGACAAGGAGAAAATATTGGTCGAGCGACTCTGAATTCACAATTACTCCAGAACCGTCGGTTAAATAGATCGGCAGAAAACAATGAGAATGTAAAAAACCAGGATACAATCACACGTCTTAATGAAAGTCAAGAGCAACGCAAATAACGCCTTCGAGCTAATGCATTGAGACAAAGACTGGCCCGTCCACGAGTCACCGACATATTCAGAACACGTGAACAACAGCGTTTGCAAGTGTATCGGGCATTGACACGTTCATCATTTCATCACCTTGCGTTTGAATATGAGTCGGTTATCGACTATTCGTCACATTCACGAATTGTAATCGGTGCTATGAACAAACAGTGCCAACACTGTCATACACTCAAATACAAAGGTGAATCGGCCGGTTTCTGCTGCACATCTGGAAAAGTTGTATTGCCACCATTGAATTTGTCGCCAAAACTATTGAAAGCACTATTGGCTGGAGCTACATCTCAATCTAAATTGTTTTTTCGTAAAATTCGCAAATTCAATTCGTGCTTTTAAATGACATCATTTGGAACAACAAAAATCGTTCAGAATGAGATTGGTCGCAATTTTCAATCAACGCTTAAGATTCAGGGCCAAGTGTATCACCAAATTGGTTCTTTAATGCCGATGCCCAATAATGATCCCAAATTTCTGCAAATCTACTTCATGGGTGATGAGAAGCAGCAAA
>NC_051847.1:117910473-117915220 GCF_002237135.1 Teleopsis dalmanni
ATTTCATAATTTTCAAAATATAAATTAAATCAATAATGAATCAATTTCTAGACATCACAAATGATAATAAAAATATAGTTGTTACGATTTTTTGATTTTTTTAATCAAATGCGCACTTTTAATGTTTGGTATTTGGTAGTCATGATTGTTTTTATTAAAACGATAACTTTCGAAACTGATTCGATAACACAAAATAAAATTTCAAATATAATATCAAATCCATCGCGTTTTTTGCACTTTTAAAAGCGAAATTGTGGCATCTCTGTTTCTTTGTCTTATTTTGAATAACTGCACTTTTCGCAGCTTTGAAAATTCAACATGTAATCAATTAAATTTGTTCACTTTGTGTCATGTTAAATTGTTAATTTAACATTCACTTTACTAATATTTTTATACATACATATATGAATTATTAAATATATATATGCATATGTATTCGTCATTAATTTATATACATATTTGTACTCTCAATATCAAAGTTTTCATTATAAATGGAACTTAAAATAAGGCTTTAATTTTATTACTAACACTTTCTTTTTTACTTTATGATACATTGTTTACAAATTTAATTAAATAGTTTAAAATTTTTCATTTAATATTAATTAATTCGATATTGCACATACTCATTTACTACAACACGAACCGACCAAAGCAACATTGTAAACCGAACTATTTCTAAAGTGCGTCGGTCATTTTTTACGATGAATAATTTAACGGCTCCTTACTTATCGTGAATGAACCTCCTTATCGACTTTATGGCGTGTGAAGAAACGATATAAACATTTAATAAATATTTTTATATTATATCTGATTTTTAACTTTAACCAAAAATATTTAATACTTTTATTTGTGACCAAAAAATTTTATAATAATTTATAAACGGGCTAATTGGTCAATTAAAATAGAAATAAGAACACTATAATTTATTATTTATATTTAAAAATAGTCCTTCAAGGAAACTGTTTCCCTGAAGATGATTTTTAATAAAATATAAACTATTTTTAAATAAAAATAATAAATTATAGTGTTTTTTTTATTAAAATTAACCAATTGGCCCGTTAATAAATTATTATTCAACCAAAACCATCAACCAAGGTCAATTAAAATTAATGAAATTTTGTTATTGCATTCAATACTGTTTAAAAAACCTTTTTATAAAAATTATTATGAAATAAAAGTTATCATATTTAATATATAGAAAATATAATATATGTTTCTTAACCATTTTTTTTATTTCAGTTTTATTGTTTGTATTCATTTTTGCACTACTAACAAACGGAGTTAGTACAGTTCTCCTACTACCTTAAGGTAGTAGGCTTAAACAAAGAAATTGTGGTTCATAATGTAGAAGATTAATCTTCTTCTACTAAATAACTAAAACTATTATGTTTTTATAAAGAAAATATTCACATTTTTTGTTAATTACACAATGCGACATTAAATTCTCTTTAACGATTTGTCAATTTTGGTAGGTTAATTTGAAGTGATTGAACTCAAATTTTTTCCGCATTTTTTATCTAAACATATATGTTTCCAGTAATAACGGGTTGAAGTTTAAAAATTTTGCTTTTAAAGTGTTTATATAAAATTTTTATTTTAAAAAATACATATTTATTGTCTTTAGTAAACCATACTTGAGTTTTGTAGCCCAGTGTTATCATCGCAACGAATTTCACAAATAGCCCACCTGGCTTCTAATATTTTTATTTGTTATTGAAATTAGAAGCTTTAAATGAGATAGAACTTAAGTGTCTACTGCTGCTTTTTGTACTACCAGAATGCACTATTCACAAATCTTGTAGGCAGCATCAAATCTTTGTTTGATGCTGCGGATAATGCAGCACGGATAATTTGTTGGACGGATAATGCCCACCACAATCGTACCGACATTAATTAATATCTATCATTTTATAGCATATTTACTTAAAATTTTCCGTAATTGATTTCCTGGCACATATTTTATTTCATCTTACATATTTTAATATGCCATTGCTACACTTTTTTCTAACAGTTAGTTCTAAACTTTTAAAAAACTTATAGGTAATTAGATTTCTTACAAATGTGTTATTCTATCTAATCCATAGAGTAGACCAATGTTTCTTTTTTTTGACTAATAGTTCAAAAAAAATTTAATTCGCTTTGTAAATGCTATCTCCAACATCTTTTTATGATATCAGTACATTTAAATAATTCTATGTTGTCCTTAGAATATCAATTTGATTAACATTATTTATCAATTTGTTGTTTTTTTTTTGTACTTATTACAAATTATTTTTGTCGAATGCAGTGTGGGATGGTATTATTGGCGTTGTAGATTTTACAAATTACTTAATTCTTGGCATTACTGTGGCTTTGGCTTGGGAATTACCAAGTAAACCACCCAGCGAAGTATTATCGGATATAGAACAGCGGCTTGCAGATGGTACACTAGGCATAAGCCGAAATGATACCATAACAAATATTACATACGTGGATACAATATCTACAAAACAAGGAACGCAGTATATAAACATAGGACAAAATAATAATATTAAAAATGGAAAAGATTCAAGTATATATTATACAAATTATAGAGCACCATCAGTTTTTCGAACACCAATGCACCAGAAATATTACTTTTACCGACCCAAGGATAGTTACTACAGCAATAAACCATACTATAGACCACTTACAAAAACAAATGCTTATACAAATAACCAACAAAAGTATGGCTGGCGACGAAAGGATAGCTACTATTACACACCAAAACCAAATCCTTTTACAAAATGGACTAAAACATATCAAAATCAAGGTAGTACCGCGCAAAGTAGTGCTGTGAAATATCCTTGGTGGTATTTACCTACTAGGTGTGTATATTGAATATCTTGAATTAATAGTAATCTGATATATTTATATTAAAATCTGCAATTTTCTAATAAAAACTCTCCATTTTTCAAATGCATTTTATTTAATAGATTGTCAAATTCAAGACGTAAAAATTCGTATACAAACTCAATACCTGCCACTTCAGCAACATCCAAGAGCTATTATAAAACTAAAAATGCTAAGATACAAGCAAGAAATCAAAAGCAAAATTTTTTGCAATTCGATTCCAAAGCTCGTAGTCAGCAAAGGTATTCGCATAGACAAGCCAGAAAACATCGCATTTTTCCGATTTTCGGAAAGCGTAGCGTATCTGATGACAGCAATTCATATGCTGCCAGTGACAGCAGTACATCCTCTGCCACTCACAACACTAAGCACAACACACGTCAGCATAATCGCAAGCGACGTCGCAGCGGTATTGCAGGATCTGAACTAAGCAAATTGGATCAAATACACATCCGACATCATCGAACTACAAGACACACACTTTACGAGAAAATAGAAAAATATCTGGATAAGTGAGTTAATTCTTTATACACATTTCAGTTTTTTTTATATATTTACATTTTATAGATGTTTTTCTTTTATTTTGTTTTGTTTTTTGCATTGAAAACTACAAAAAATTGAATAAAATTGTTTTTCAAAGTACATATAATCCTGTACATTGGTCATCTGTCTTTCGATTTCCCCATTTTTATTATTAAATCTGGTTCGGCATAACAAAACGGAAATGCAAATTGATGCAGAAGAGTTGTAAATTTCCTGTAACAAAGATAAAGCAAATTTCCTTTTATTACGCATAAAAACAGATGGAAGAGAAAACTCGTGAAATAGATTACTGATATGTAAAGAACGTTTAAATATTTGTCATGAGAGTGTGGACAAAGTGATATTTTGATGACTTCGCATTCCCTACAGAAAAGAATTTTTAATATTATCTTCAGGTACTTCTAATTTGACCCTTGATGCTTTGTAGAAATAATACGAGTATAAATTGATATTTATAATTTTTCATTAAAAATTAAAACGAATATGGTTAAAATATTTCAACAAAGATATTTTCTATAATCACAATATCCCTTGATATATACATCTCTTGCACAATATCCCTTGCACAATGGTTTTAAGAGTGCATTAATTCACTCATATTATTTCATTTGTTTTGGTGATTGCTATATTGAATTTAAAGAAAATCTCCGTTCCAAATAAATAAGATTTAGAGGATATTCCTTGAAACACAAGAAATGAAATAAATCATATGTAATTAAGTTTTTTCTATAAAATATTGTTTTCCTTCTAGATGTCTGTAAGAGAAACCATTTTCTCGAGAAGTGATTTTTTCATTCAAGAAAAGAAAAGCTTGACTTACAGAACCGTTGTTGCAAAACGATAAACAATGCCTTGGCAAAACAAAAAACCTTATTATGTTTTTTCTTTAGTTTATTCTAAATTATATGCGGTATCTCTTGCTAATCAATTTCTTAAGCTTAATCAATTTCATGATGCGATATGTTTACGGTCTAAGAAGCTATGTTCACCTGGCTAGTTACTGGAATGCAAGCTTAGGTTGCGACATTGAACAATTTATGAAGATTCAAGTCTGTTAGTTTCTGTTCAAATTGGTTAATCCTAAATTATCTGAATATATTTTCAATTTTTTGCAACAATCCCAATCCAATAGATCTCTTTTTTTATTATTCTCATATTTAAGTTTGCTTCCACTATAAATTTTTTCTTTATCCATTCGATCAGAGTATGGAATTTGCTTTTATATGTAACCAGAAACTCAAATAGAATAGGAGCTTACAAAAAACTAATAATTAATGAATTATCTTGATATCACCCGTTCTGACACGTAATTATATTTCTTGATTAATATTTT
>NC_051847.1:117915320-117921024 GCF_002237135.1 Teleopsis dalmanni
AAACTAAAGTGATGTTTATATTTCTATCCAATTCCAATTCATAATAACACTGAAAAGAATTGCAGAACTGTATCTGTATTAACTTATGTTAGCTAAGTTGAGTTATTATTTACTGTGATTCTACGAATTTGTAATACTTAAGATGGTGATCTATACTGATGCCGTAGAAACCTTAGACGCTAACAGCGAACTGAGATCTCCTAAGAAGGAAATCCTCTGTATGTTTAACCAACTAATATTGTAGTTTCAAAACTACATGCTCGTGTTAATCCTTCGGTAAGAAAACTTGTTTCTACCGCTAAACACTTACGTCTAACAATAACAGACCATTTCACTATAACTCAAAAGTAAACTTAACTACTACTTTCGTCGTTACTACTTTTTCTCTTTTTCATCCCGCTTCTTCTAGGAAGAATTTATAATCATTAGTACACAAATTTATAGATGCATTCTGTATTCCTGTATTCTTTCTATCCGGTAAAATAAGAATTACTTAAAGTAACTGTTATAGTGTAACTTTATAGTTGTTTATATAAACAATAAAAGTAGATGTGAAACACCTTCTTCGTCTTCCTTGCAGCTGTAGCATAACATCTATAAACACAAGAAAACATTCAAAAATGACTCATCAGCAATTTTATTAAATGGCTAATATTTCTACGGGGCATCTAAACTCGATTGCTAAATAGATATCATCTATTTATTTAATAGATATCATAACATTTTTACACATTAAATGCTTATTATATATTTCCAATACTACACTATAAGCTTGAATATTTGAGTAGCAATAGACTTTATGGTCAATTGGTACCTGATTTTAAAATTTTTATTGATTACTGAAATATTAAGATTTTTTGCATGTTAGAATTGTAAATGTCGCATGCCTTTCTGGTCATTCATATTGCAATTTAATATTGTTAGTCATTATAGAAATACTCATAAATAAATATTATGCATCTAAAAGTTTTTAAGTTTTATGATTCAGGAATAGAAAGTTCATCAAAATGCTTGGAATGCATCAAACTGACTAAATAAATTCTAGATCAGTTCGACGCGACAGAAGTTAATAAATATCTCAAATGAAATATGTGCCACTACTCTATTTATTAGTTTATCTAATAAGAAAGTCATTATTATGAAAGTAAACAAATCAAATAATATGAATATTAATGGATAATTTTTTAACTCCAAGTCCTCTCCAAGGGGTTAGTTTAAATTATTAGAATATTTTTGCAAATTTATGCAAAGTTTAACCCATTTTATATCTTTCTCAGTGAAAAATTTTTATATTTGCAAAAAGTTACAGTCAGTATTATGTCAAATTACTAAAATTTGAATTCTTTTACAAAAAGAAATTCCTAAGTATTGATAATAACATATAAACAACGATTTTGCAAAAAAAAATAAATAAAACTAATATAAAATGAGTTTTTGATTTCACTAATTTTAATAATGATATGCGAAAATGATTCACTACAATGGATTAATCTCTATAGATACAAATATTTACATCTTTTTATAGTGCAGTTAACCAGCAATTTTTAATTCATAATTTTTTTGGTGGTGGTAACTGACATTAAAAAAGTTGTACACTGACTGCGTGCATGCATACAGGAGTTTGCATAAATTAATAATAAATAATAGATATTATTATTTATTACGTAGTAATTAAAAAGTAACACTTATTTATATAAGATTTATATGTTTCATAAATCTGTTCATATTAATTTATTTAAATTTATGAATAGAGATTTAGATACTTATTATAAAGAGATTTACATACGGTATGAGTGTTGCATTGTTAACTTTAGTAAATGATGTTATGAATTATTAAAAAGGTCTTAAAATTACTACCTATAATATTTTAAGTTCACATTTAATCAAAAATGAAGTAATATTTCTTTGTCAGATATTACAGTGGGAGCTGCAATTGCTTAGTAATTTGTAATTAAACATTTAGAGTTTAAATTCGAACAGTCGGCATTTATGTAACAAACATATATGTCATTAAATGATAAGAATTTATTAAAATTCTACTCATAATTGAGTTATATACTATTTCATAGTCCAGAAATGTGGCTTATTTGTTCAGAAATCAAAATTAAGCCTATAAAAATCGAAAAAGTGAAGCGAGTAACAAACTAGACGTGTTCAAACACAGACTAACAAAATTCGTAGAATTCATGACGAGGGGCTTTGTTCGGATTGGTTTGCATCTAGCAACTGTTTAAGCCATTGTGTGGTCGAAATAAAGCATGAAACGTTGAAATATTTACTATATTTCAATTAATTATTTAATTGTCTACAGCTTTAGGAAGAGCGATCATCGACCGTCTCCCTGTCCAAACCATTTGGACGATGGGATGGGATTTAAATTATTTTGCTTATTTAAAACTCCTTTATATGCTAACACGGAGTCTGTAGTTTGAAAGGGTTAAATTTTTGATAATTGTTGTTTAAAGATTATATACTAATAAATAAAGTAACAAATGTTTCCAAAACCCTTGAAGATGGATATATTACGGATTCGAAGCATTTATATGGTAAGATCAAGAACTCGCTTGATTAAAAATTAAATTTTTTGACTGCGAAATTTTCTCATTGTTTACCACTTTTCTATTTCAAATTAGTTTTCTTATACACTATAATTTATTAATTAGTAAAGTTATCATTACGTGTACTCGTAAATCTAAGATATTCTAAGCAATCGTCAAGACTGTTTTTTGCAGTATTTTATTGAGGCTTGTAAAAATTTATCCAGAAAGCCGCTGGTAATGCTAATTTTTTTCTTGCAGAGAATTTTAAATAAATATCTTTAGATTATTTCTTACATTTCTTATTTCAATTACTTATATCTCTACTCTATTACATATAAATATCTCTAGATCATCTCTAACATTTCTTATTCAACTTTCAAGTAATAAAATAATAAAATGTTTACAATATTATGAAATTTTTATAATCACATTTTTTTAGCATTGTTAGAAATACGAGTAAATAGCATTTTTATATGATGCCAAGGTTATTTCAAATGTTATAGATAAATTGAATATATCGAATTTTTAATATAACCTCAGTGCCTACTAGGAAAATGACATTTCAGAGTTGAAAAAAAAAAAAATAAATAAAAATACAATAAATTTTTTAAATGTTTGGTTTGGCAATTGAAGGCGGTTTATAAAGTGGCATAAAATCCATATTATGTGCCAGTGTTCCGAGTTCGATTCACATGCTGTTTTAACTGGCATTTAAAATATTTTCGAACTAATTTAAAATAAATCAATTGCATAAAATATAAATATAAATATATATAAACATAATTAATATAAATAAAATAATAAAATTTCTTTACTAAATTACACAGGCAAATATAACACTATACAACTGAGATACAAAAAAAATTTACTGTATTTTAAAATATTTTTTTTAGCGACGCATATTGCATACCTTCCTAGTAGGTATAGTAGTTCTATAAACTTTTATCAACGCTTTTATTAAGTTTTGCAGAATTGTTTAAACCTATACCTATAAGCACTTTAAAACTAGTACTCAACTGGTTCAAAAGTAGGTGCTTTACTTTTGACTGTCTGAAGTGTTTTTGCAACGCAGCATTTGCTTCAGCAATATTTGCGGCAGGCACTGCAATGGCTTCATATCAGATGGGATTCGTTATTTCAGTCGTACGTTCTCAGTTAATTTTGGTCATTCACATATATACAAATATATATACACAATTTTTCGTCATTCTGTTTCAGTTCTTGTAAAGTTTATCAAGATCTTTGCCAAGCAGTAAAATAAAAAAAGTACTTCAATGAAAATAAAATCGCTTAAGTATTGTATAAAAAATGAGGCTTACAGTGTCGGCGGATATTGTGACATTTGCTTGGGAAAACTGTTTTACCACCTTAACAAATCTATAGACAGTTTTAGGCTACTAGACAAATAATGCTGAATCCGCTACCGTTTTATAAAGAAACTTAAAACAAAAACCGTTTGCAAGGAGTGCAAATGTGAGCGCCACAATTAAAAATTTGTGCTTAAATGCAATATGCGGAGGTTTATTGTCAAGTTTAGAAAATAGACTGCAAAAGTAAATACAAATATATATATATATATATATATATATACATATATATTTATATACATATGTATATGCATATATATAAACAGATATATACTTCTATAAAATAAATAAATATAAACCAATGCCACAATTTTAAAGTTTTATGTTTGTTTGAAATTTATTTTGTCTACTCCATCACTTTTAAATAAATACGAGTAGTAATTTTTTATTTTTTTTTTCTCTAAATCAAAAATTGTAGTTTGAAGTTCATTTTAATTAATTTTAAATGTTTATTGTTTTTTAACAACAATAGTTATTAGTCGTTTTTCAATAACAATTATAAGAATCGATTCATCCATGCCCAAGCCAAGTTCGTTGCTTAAGTCCTTTATTTCAATTTTGTGCACAGTTGAAGCAGTTCAATAGATTTCATGTGAAATATGTGGGTTGATGAAATTAAAAAACACTTAAAAATAAAATGCAGATATAAAATTATTGATTTAATATAAATAACGAAAAACATATATTCAAATGTTTGAACTTTAAATTTGGAGAATAGTAATTAATTATAATTATAATTAATTTATGTGGTTTAATTAAAATAATTTAATTTCAAAACAACAATAAAGATAAAAATTTTATTTTTATTTTATTTGTAGAACATTTTTCATAAGATAATAATGAAATAATTTAAAATAATTACATATTTCATATATTTATGAAACATACTAGTTTCTATTAAATATAATAGTCACTTCCGTCTTAAAAATGACGTTGAATGACAACTTAAATTCACAACATATATGGTTTTGCCCATGCGAATCTTGGAGTAACATTAGCATGACTTTCTCTGTATTACGTTCCTAGATTAGGTTCTATACACAAGAAACAATACTATCGATGCTTCTACAAACAGAATAGTACTGAAATTTAACTATTAAAAATATAATATAATAAATTAATTCAATTATTCTACAGCTGGTTTATGATTTTGTTCTAATATGAACATAGCAAATGAATTTGTTAATAAAAACTCTCACAACAAACTAACAAAACTCCAGAAAAATGTGCAAACATAAAAGTCTAGTACAGATTTGGGTTAGCTGGTTAAGGTGCACTGACTCTGAGCTTCAAATTTGACAGGATACGAGTTCGATTCCTGATACTTGCAGGAAAAAAAATCAAAATATTATTTATAAATAATTAAATACAAGAATTATTTCCAAGACCACTGATGATGGGTAATACTCGAAACAGCTGTATGGTCAGCCAAATCTTCAATTAATTAAAATAATATAAAAACAATTTTTGTTGTTGTAGTTCACTACTTTTCGAAAAACCTTTTAATTAAATAATTAATTAAATAATTTAGGTAAATTTAATTGTTCGATTTGACTAATCAAGTTTTTTAGTAATAGTTTTTTTAATATAGTTTTTTACTGTATATATATTAGTACCCGTAGCTCCTATGAAAAGAACAAAGGACCACTTTTATTCATTGTATGCAAATAAAATAAATTATTTAATATCGGTTTTAACACTTAAGAAACTAAAGAAAGCTAATTTGTACAAATATAAAAATCAAAATTAAGAATACATTGAACATCTCCCATTATATGATGCAAGACAGAGAACGAT
>NC_051847.1:117921124-117932619 GCF_002237135.1 Teleopsis dalmanni
CCATAAGTAGGACATATCAGAACAATATGAAAACTCAGTTGTTGGTTGAGAAACTAAATAGAGAACCTGAACAATATGGGGCGCTTGTTTTGATAAGTTGTATATTAGCTTTAAATTTCATTGTTTATAAATTAAAAAAATAAATATTAAATAAATGTTATCATGGGTGAAATACATAAAATTTGTGCAAGGTTAAGTTGAATAAGTTATCACTAAGTTGACACTGAATACGTCACGTGAACTACTACAAACAAATAAAAATTAATAATTTATTTTTTATGTATCGGTACAAATGCAGGGTAACTAGTATATATGTGCATTCTAATTCTTTACCAGCATACAAGGCAAAAAATGTTACTAAGCCTCAAGAAGGACATTAACATAATAATGATGAAATCATCGCATAACCTTCAAAGTTATTTTTTAAATATGTAATAATAACTTTGTTATAATAATAACGCTTGTTGATGTATATTATGAGAACAGATGTAATTTGTATTTATGTAAATGTAGAAATATTGTAAATAAAATGAAACTACTACAATTCAACACAATTGTTTTATAATTATTCTAAATCGATTGTAATAAAAAATGTGAACGAATTTTTTAATAGCTTTTTTCATAGAATTTGTTTAACATCAAATAGATAATAGATTATTGGAATTGAAAAATCTATTTATAAGACAATTCTCAGAAAAATATTATCTTACAGTATTAAGAAACACAGTTTCAATTATCAAATAAGTCATAAAACCGCACAGTTATGTAATTCAATATATACAATTCATATAAACCATCTAACAGTTGCAATTTTGTAAATAAGTTATTGTCTTATCTTCTTATATTATTTTAATGGAAAGTAGATATCTTCTTGAAACTACGACTTTGCATTGTAATAAATTAATAATTAAATAATTAATATCAAGACTGAGTACTTAAGTTCAAATTCATCTCTCACTCAATATAATCGGTAAAATATTGTGTTTAACAAATATATATATTGCCGACGAAAGTCGTAAAATCACAATGTTTTCGAAAAAATAAAGGTTATGAAGGATTCATATAACCAAAACAAGAGAAAAAGTTAGTTTATAAAATTCTGTTTATAGATATTATAGCACATTTGTTAAAGTACTTATAGATCTTTGTTTGATTACTTTCATAGTACTTTAGCTTCGTTCACACGTTTTCATCCTTTGCACTTAAAATGGTAGTAACAGATAGGAAATAACACTCAGGAAATATGATGAAGAATGAGAAATGGAATCATATATTCTATTTATGACATGTTCACATGGCAATAAAAATAAATATCAATAATATTAGATTAAACGGTAATCATTTAAACAATGTCCGTAAAAATTTATGCGGCTCTTTCAGTCTGCTTCCAATATTATTTAATCCAATTAATACATTTTTTATTTAATTTATTTATTTATTTTACTCATTTTTTATACATTATTTTTACTCCCAATAATAAACACTTAGTTCTTTGTTTTGTTTTTAAATACATACCAACATCAATTGTCTTGAATAAATTATTGATTATAATAAACATTTACAAGTTAACAGAACAATTATTTAAATAAAGCCAACTATATAGATATATATATGAACAAAATTTAATTCAGACGTATACAAATGAAGACAAATGGAGCACAAGGATATGTATTCGAATTGAAACTGTGAAGCGTTACAGCTAACAAAAGAGTGTATCACTATAGCTTAGGCTTACTTGAGTCTATGGAAAACATCGTTAGGAGTCCATGTGAAAGGCGTTTCAATATTTATTGCACTCAGTATAGGAGTATATTTTATAGTATCGTATCTTTGACTGGGATGCATTGAATTTCAGTGGTTCATCAAAATACGTTGGTTTATAAAATATTTATTAGTATTATATCAAAATCAGGGACAGCATAAATTATTCATGTGTTAAATTTGTTAGTTAATTATCCATCGCAATTGTAAAAGAGATATATCTCGGCATAAATTAGCACGAGTTGGGACGAAAATGTTAATAAATAAATTTTTGTGGTGTTAGTTATTATCTAAAAGATTAGAGAACATTATTAAAAAAAATGTTGATTTTAAAAGGATAATGATATGATTGTCTAAAAATGGAAAAGTAAAATATGAGCTATAAATGCGACAGCTGTGCTAAATAATATATTTACCTTGTTTATGAATAGAGTAGAAACTGCTTCAATTCTAGCTAAATTTCAGATTTTACAAGATTGATTAAAATAAAGTATATTAATAGTTATTTATTGATCAGCGATATCAAATAATATAAATAACTTATATAGGTTTTATTAGTAGTGTTAAGTATTATATACATCCCTTTTCAGACCTGTTTAATTAAATAGGTTTGATTAATTTTTTACTAAATTTTAAAATTTAGTATTAATATTAATACTTTCAGATTATTAAATATAATTAATAAATTGCTAAATAACTTAAGAAAGAAATTGATTATGAAAAAATAATTTTATATGATTAATAATGCACATATATCAAGCTTTTGTATTATTTGGTAAGCAGACCTTGTAATCCACTTAAGTGTTCGTCGTAATTTTTAGTATTACCTTTGCATATTTAGATTAAAATAGAAGTTATATATATATATATTTTTTTTTTATAAATATTAAAATGCATAAATTTTTTTTTGAAATTATATATACAAATTATATAGATTAGCATAAGCATCAAATTAATTTTGGAATCTTCATGAAAGTATTTAATTAAAATACATTATATTTAATAGACGCTTGTTTTATAAGTTGGATTAGTATTTAACTTAATTTTTGTTCGAGAATTTTATTATCATATTGAACAATATTACAGAAACTAAAGCCAAATAGTTAAGATTTGGATATATTATTTTAGATACTTTTACTAGACGAAATATTTAACTACTGTTGGAGCAGTAAAATGTGACCTACTAAAAAATCCCTTACAAACCACTGCACACCGCTTATGTAGCAGACTCATTTTGTAAAGTTAACTATTTTATTATTTTATATGTTTATTTAAATGTTATGCAAATAACTCATTTTTATATATTAAATATTTTAATCTTGTACAATAATCTTATTTCATGAGTCAGAGATTTATGAATTTTACTTTTGTTTTGTGTATTTAATTATTATTCAATTACACAGACATTATTTATTGTTATAATGAACTTATTTGTTTTCAATTGTTTAAAAATTTTTACATAGATTCCTCATTCATTCTATTATTTTTGCTTCTCATTGTTTGATAGATATCACAGTTTTAAAATTTAAAATTTAAATATATTTAAAATTTTTAATATTGTTTTATTTTATGAATAAAGGGTAAGGGTAGTAAGAAGTGCCATGGTTTTTCTTTTATTAAACAAAAAATCATCATCAAAAAGTACCGGACTATTGCTTGCAACATACTAATGATATGTTGACTATAAGAAATACTCACTTTATAATCATTTCAAAGGAAAAGCCGGGAAAACATAAAGCACAAGGTTATAGCAGAGATATAGAGTCTCTATATCTGGTTATAGAATGAAATGTTAGAAATGTACTCCGATATTGAGCTACACATGAAAATAACTTATGATTCCATGTAATAATTTCCTAATAAAATCAGGCTATAAGGTTAAGATCTTGCAGTTATAGCTTTAACAGATTAGTTCGTATGTAGTTTAAATTTATTGCAAAGTACCTTGTTAATAAATAACTTTCATTATTATAGACCAATAAAATTTAGGCAGATTGTTAAAATGTTCTCACAATCTGTTTGGTTTTAGATTATATTTCACTTAAGGAAACACTCCCAATATATAATATATTGGATAAAAATTTAGTTGTAATATTCTTGGGAAGCAATGGTGTGGTCAGTTAAGTGAACCAGTTCTTGTTGTTTGTTTAAAGTTTTTAATTGTAAAAACATAATAAATATTTTTTAATTTTTTTTTTTCAATACAAATAAATTAAAAACTTCTGAAATGGCCGTCAATTAAAAATAATAATATTGGAAGAATTTTGAGTTAATTTTTAGTATTATTATTTTAGTTTTCTTTCATTTTTATAACACTCTGCCCTGAAGAAGAGTCAAAAAAAAATCAAAATGTTGACGATATTTATATAGATAATAAATACTTATATAAATAATATTACAATATAATAAAAAATAATAAAAATAAACACATTCGAAAAAAGAATACGAAATAATCCGAATATTTTTTGAATGTTCTTAAAAAAGCTTTACGGAAGCACATATCTCTGAAGATTCACGGTGTAATAATTTTGAATAGACTTAACAAGTATAAATAAATTGTATCATTGAAATAATTTATTACATTTATTAATTAATGTCTTTCTCTTTTTTTTTCTTGTTTATTTTATGTTCGCAATCAATTAATTAATTGTATAAATAAATATAAAAATAAAGAAATAATTATAATTAATTAAAATAATATAAATTTATTTTATAAATTATTTTACCAATTAATGTTTATTTATTTAACAATTGGGCTTCTCTTATCGGATGATATACAAGAGGTATTTTTGGACATTTTAAGTTACCTCCAAAAGAATTAGTTTTTAGTGTTCTTTGATAACATAACTCTTTGTTTATAATTCTTTGTTTTAAATAAACCTTTTAAAAAAGATACACAAAAAGCACAAAAACCTTAAAAAAGGAGAATATCGTTATTGCAAATCAATCAAAAAACTCTCCGAATTCATACCATTTACCATCCCTTTGGATTTATTTGTAAATTTTGTTTGGCGTGGTTGATAGTATGAAAAAATTATAATTCTGGATTAGGAACAAATTTATATATGACCAAAACGCTCAAAAATATGAAGGAATCACATGCATAATGAAGTCTTTTTGAACAAAGGTATCATTCCTCTATATATGTATTTTATATTTATTGTCTAAGTTTTGTATAATTATTTATTCTATATAAATATTTAATTCATGTTTTAATGTTAATGTATCCTATAATTGTTTCCTTGTGATATATACTAAAATATTGTTACATTATATTAATATTCTATAGTACCCTGATGATGACTATAGAATATAGTCGAAATATCGATTTAAATCATTTTTTTTTTAAATAAAAACAATTTTTTATAAATTGTTTAACTACTGACCAATTAGCTCGTTAAAATAAATTGTTAAAAAAAAAACTTAGAATAAAAGTACCGCTAGTATTGTAAATTTCTGTAGAAAACATCTATATAAATATTTTTCATATTGCTAAAAATAAATACAATTAAAAAAATGTTATTTTTTGATAATTTTATTATTTGAAACTAATATGATTCATACAAATTTACAAAAAAAATTAGTTTAAACATAAAAATATTAGAAGTAAGTATTAGTGTTGCTGAAAAAGCTACGCTTTCTTTATATGGTGGCAAAGAAGTAATATTCAAATTTAGAGGGTTTTCTTCTTTCTTTGCTATTCGAAAAAATATTAGTAATATTTTTAGAGTACATTTTTATATGCGAAATATATTGCATAAATAATATATTATTATTTGCTAATGTCATAAACTAAACTAAAAAATAACATTTTTCAAATTGCAAATATTTCATTTAAATTTGATTGCGTTAATTTTACGGTTCAACTGATTAGAATAGGTTTTTTACTGGTACTCATAGAATGAATAATAAATAATTGGTTTTAAATACAGCTAATGCTTAAGCAGAATTTATAAAAAAATATATAAATATTAAAATTAGTGAAATAAATTGTATATATAAAATATATAGTGAAATTAAAAAAAAATATATAAAAAAAATTCTACAAAAATTAATAAATTAAATGAAATTCAATAATAAAAACAAAAATTAAAAACATTTTTGTCATGCCTGCGTTGTCGAAAATCGCGTATACATAATTAAAATTCAGAACATTTGACCCACTTCAATTGTTTTGCATATAATTTTTTCTCCTTTATTTTTAATTTTTATTTTTTCGGGGGTATTAAAAGTCAAATTTAGTTTTGTATATATGTATGTACATATATTTTTGTTAATATTATCAGATATTTTTATTGTCTTCATTTCTGCAGTTTATGCACAAAATGAACAGCCGTGATAACTTGAAGCCTGGCTTTGCTACACTTATAGTAATATAGTAAGATTGATTCAGAACAGACAGAAGACACGTTTACCGGTTCGAGGTAGAGAAAGAAGAAAGAAGAAAGAAGTTGTAATCAGAAACCATATAACCAAATAAAACAGCAATAAAATAAAAATATAAATTTAAATAAATAAATCTGTATAAATTAATTAGACATGTAATTTGACGCTACATGAAGCCGGCCCCACTCTGTGTTTAGCTAACGGTTTAACTTAGAGTCCAGAAATACTCACATGATACCAAAATTTTTTCTGGTGTATTGACTTTGGCGTCTCTCAAAATGTCAGTAAAAATGAAAGATTTAATCAATCAACGAATCGAAATTTATTACTGTAAGGCGCATCGACAACCCAAATTAATTACTGCTAACTTGATAAATTTCTTAACTTTTTTTTATATAGTAAAATTTGATTTTTCAGTTTTTTTTTAAATATCACTCACGAATTTTAGTAGTAAAGGTACGTGTATCACAACTGACGAGCCACTGACCGCACAAAACATGTAAAGCACTGTACGACTCCACAGAAGAATCGCAACTGAACTTGTATAAGAATTTGACTAGCGTGAATATTTATGTGCACGCCGCGATATTCTTTTTAATTAAAAGCTTGACTCTAAGTCCGCTATATTTTCATTCGATTCTTGTTGTTTGTGTTTTTAGTTTTTACAGTTAATATGCATATTCTTTTCATTACACGCAACAGGCTACTCACAGTGTCTGGTATCGTAGGGTAGAAAGGAGAAAGAAGAAATGCTGGTGTTTCTATCTTTCGAAAAAAAAAAAAAAAAAACAAAATAGGAATAAACGGCATTAATTTGTTTATACGCCACTGAAGAGTATCGAAAGAGTTACATTGTTAGTTTTTCTATAATATATTTACTATTTGCAGTGTTCAATAAAACTAGATTGGAATATTTGCGATATTTGAGTCAAATAAGATCATATCAGAGACTAACATATGAGATTATAGGCTCATTAAAAAATTCACATATTCAATACATCGTATGTATCGTATGTATATATCTGCATATGTATGTAGTTTGGCAAATATAGGTACATTTTAAAATCTGTCATATTGAAAGTAAATAGATTTCAATCATAATTTATAAATATTGATTACTCTGGTCAATTGTTGGTCCAAGTAATTCTTAGAGTTTAGAGAAACAGGTACTGTGTAAGTAACTTTCTTCGTTTACTTATTGTGGATTTTATTTTGAACAAATTAATATAATCCAGAGAATATATACAAAAAAATCTTCAATATCATACATTAAAGTAATTAAATCAGGCAAAAAATATGTTCTGATTATTGAGTGAAATTTCTAGTAGAAATACCCTTTACATATGTTTTTATGTTATGATAAAGTAATTTATAAATTGACACTAAAGATCTACTTAATTCTATTGTAATATTGTATTACCGTATAAAACTCGAAGAATTAAGCTGTTCTTTAAGCAAAAAGTGCTGTAACTGATTTAAATCGGCTAATAAGTAGATCCCTAATATGTTCAATCAACGTAGCCTTTTTTTCGTCTAATCACAGCTGTGACAAAAATAATCTCCTAACAAGGTTTGTTTTTCTATTATACGTTCGATACGTTCTTAAGATGTCTTATTGAAACTGCTTGATTTTTTCTTATAGACGTCTCTATATTATTAAACCTTTACATTATCTATTAAATTGTTTAATACAGTATATTTTAGTATTGATTTGTATGATGCTAGCAGTATGTACACGTTCTACAGATAGTCCGAATGGGTTCTTGTATGCAATATAATTAATTTAAAATAATTCACTCCATTAGTATATTTGACAACATTGTTATTGCGGTAAATTTGTTATTTTTTGTTTTGTTTTTTCTTTTATATATAACATATAGATATTTTATTGTATTTGGGAATAAATTCTTATATTTCAATAAACAAGTATAAGCCACATTTTTCTGAAGTTATTAGGGCTAATCTGTTTGATTGTCTTTTTCGGTTATTAGAAAAGAGTATTCAGTATGATACATTTATAAGATTATTATAAATTATTTACCTCACAAGCTCTTATAATTTTGATTTAAATATTAAATCTACGTGAGCGATTTGGTTTTTTTATAATATTTAGGTGATAATAGAAATACCTTTATATTGAAAATAATATTATTTATAATGCTATCGCAATACTTTTAATGAATCTGTTTTTGAAATAATCGCTATCTCCTTCTTTGTTTCATATACTAAATTCGTTCAAAAAAACTTTCATTATATAAAAAGTTTGCCGAATACACCGGATAAAGTTAATGTACCTTCTTTCATATATATAAGTACAATACTTGATCTTAAAAAGCTATATCAACTAACTAATGTTAATGGATGTATAATAAAATATCACGCTTAACATATTATGGTTTTCCAGTTTTTTAAATTAGCGTAATAAAGTAAAAATTAAAGTTCAATATAAAGACAAATATAACTAAAATTACTTAACTCTAATATCGGCATTCTAAGTTATTAATATTATTTTAGATTTATTGCTGAAAAAGATATAAATTGATCAAAAATCATTATCTTCAAATGGTGTATAAGTCGTCAGAATCTGTTTCTATCACATAAAACTTATTAAGAGCGTTAATACGTCGTATATATGTTTTATATTTTTGTATACCATGTTTTATATGGTATGTTATGTCGTATTACATATTATTTTAAAAGGTTAAGAACTATAATCAGTTAATAAAAAAACAAATACGTACATTAGATTTTGACGCCTTGAATTTTAAACTCTCTTCACGCAGAGTTATTGAATATGTTTAAAGAAGAATATTTCAAAAATTTATAAATTGAATATAATTTATTATATATAATAATATTAGGTTTACTAATAATAGGTTTATAATATTAAATTACTAATATTCGTATATTGTTTCACTTTTAATTGCTTAGTGGCCAATTTACTCAAACCTAGTGATGAAAATATTACAACATTTTTTTTTTTAAATAAAATTATATAACATATATAAAAACATAAAAAATAAATTTAAAATAAATATTTCTTAAATAATTATTACGTATTTTCATAAAATATTTATAACCAATAATAATACAATAATTCTAAACAATTTCCTTGTATCGCAACTATTTTTAAATTTAAAACTATTAATTTTATTTTGTTTACAGTATACGATAATCTTGTTTTTGTTATACTATAAATTTTGTGATATATTATATATTATAGATATATATTTTATCTATTTTATTATATATATAAAATAGTAAATAGTACAATCAATTAAATACAAATACACCAATATTGTTTTATTTTATTATCAATATCATAATAATATAAAATAGATATATATTTTATCTATTTTATTATTTATATAAAATAATATATATGTATAATAGAAAATAATGGGGGATCACTGATAGATAAATAGAGAAAGAACGGGGTACTAGCTCCCATTTGAACAGAGCACTGCGACAATGATTGATCTTTTGTGCTACAACAGACCCTAACTGAATTGAAGACATTGCGCCTTCCGGATGAAGGCTAAAATGTCGGCCTTTGAGGACCTCCTAATGTCGGAAGGGGAGAGCAATTCCTAACCCAGTGACCTCCTCCTGGCCCAGATCAAGGCGGGACAGTCACATAGGATGTAACTGGTTGTCTCCTCTGCTTCTAAACAGAGTCTACAATCTATCTCTTCGGACAGGTTCATTTTGTTGAGATGGTAACGTAGCCCGTGGTGACCCGTTAGATATCTCACCAGCAACCTCAACTCTGTTCTACTGAAGAAGGATATCTTATTGTAACTATAGGGGTGAACCAGCTCTTTAACCTGGCGGTTACCTCGACTGTCGCGCCAGTAGCGACTTCTCTCGGTTGAAATCCAATTATTGATTATAGACCTAGTTTTAGACCAACTTAATCCATAATAAGGTTCACTGATCACTGATAGTTAAAATAAAATTTTTTTTTTCATAAAATATCTTACATCTAAAACACCCATTCAAATTAAATATGAGAGGATATTTATATATTTAATTATATATGAATGTGGTTTATGTGATCTTTGATATGTTCTCCAGAAAAAACGGTAAGCGAAGAAATATATAATATTTAGAACCTACCATTGTCTTGTAGCATTCCTAGTTTGTCTTCACATCATATTGTAACCGTTGTCACTATTCCGGAGTTATATTTGTCAAACAGAGAGAATCATTAATCATTATCATTAATTTATATAATGTCACTGCATATCATAGAGAGAAATCATGTTGATCTCTCTATTGTATTTCCAAGTTAACTGATATAGTGGTATATAATATGAATTGACTGCCTTCGTTAGAAAATTTCTGAGTCATATTACTTATGATTAAGCTAGATCTAATTTCTCAATACACATCTCATTATAAAATTCTTTCATATTACTATGACTGATGTTAGATTTTCTTATTTTTTTATTTGTAAATTAATAAAATTTATTTATTTCAATAAAATGAACAAAATAAGAAACTTTAATTTTGTTTAGTGATTATATTTTTAAGTGACTAACATGTTCAAATGTTTTCCGTAAACAAGAATAATTACTTTTCCATAAGAAAATTATAATTGAAATGTATGTATGTATACATTATCTTTAAGTGGATGTTCTGTTCTATGTTAATATTCATTTGTAGTAATGTAGTAATTTTCTTTCTATTTTAGTGAAGTAAAGTAAAATGAAATATGGCAGGGGGAACAAATTTGTACTACCTAAACACACATTTGAAAAAATGCATTAATTCTATAGAATACCTATCTATACATAAGAGAATATGAGGTCATAACGCTTCTGATAGTAAGTTTATCAACTAAGCTAATCCATAAGATTTTTAGCTGTAGATATCATAGCGATAAATAGTAGTCAAAATTTATGTAGGACAGTAGAGAATAATATATTTTCGTTCAACGATATTTAATAAATATATATGAGATTATTGGTCTGTATAGGTACCATATTTAGCTAGATAATATAGGTTTAATTATTTTTAAAGATATAGGTATGAGTATATGAAAATAATGTAGATTCAACAATACTATTAATATGCTAAAACTAGTGTATTTGGATCCAAATTTTTAAAATTCAAGTGGAATTTAAAATTAGAGAAACATTGGACAAAGTTAAAAGACTATGCTGAGATAATATTTTCTGATAAAATTATTTTTTATGAAGAAGTGACTAATTTTCTATTGCTTTCTCTTTCTTCCCACTATCTGTGCAAAATATGTTCAAAGCAATTATTATTTCATATTTAACCGTATTATTTGATACAATAGACTGCAGTGGCAATCTATCTCGTAAGATCGGAAATTTTCC
>NC_051847.1:117932719-117954737 GCF_002237135.1 Teleopsis dalmanni
TTTTCATATAAAGCTATTATTAAAAAAATTTAAATAGTTCTTTAAACGCTTCTAGAAATATTATACATACTTTAAGAATATAAAAATAAAATAAGTTATACCTAAAATATGCATGGCAGGTTTTAAGTTTATATTTTAATTATAAAATTTCTGATCTAAAAAATAAATAATATAAATTATAGTATAAAATATAAATATAGTATATCAGAATTTGTTAAATTTTTCTTATAAGTTATAATTGTTATTATGTTGTACTATATTTGTATAATAATTTATAATATCTTAATAAAAAATAAATTATAAGTTAATAAAAAATAAGTTTAATAAGTATAATATTTTTTTTGATTGAATATTATTTAATTTAAAAGGACTCAATTAGTCTGTAGTTAATCTCGTTTAAAGCTCAATAATAAAAAATATTATATTAGCATACAAATAATTATGTGATGAAAACAGGATAAATCTACAGCACTTTTATTTTTGTGTTATTTATATAAAGTCAAAGAATATCGAGTACGAGTATACCAGTACACATTAATGGTATTTCTTTCCGTCCAAAATAATTTTGGTGCCATTAAATTGCAGTTTTTAATTGAATTACTGTTTACTAATTATCAATGGTATAAACGTTGAAATTGTTATGCAAATTACTTAAATTGGTAAACAAAGCAGCTGCTTAACTGTTTGAATAGTGGGCGTCAAGCAACGATACGCATGTAATATAATTAATATTAAATTTGATTTCTTTTGTTGATAAAACTGTTGGCAGGATATGAACATACATAGTTGCTAAATATGTACGTACTGAATCGATTGCCATATGGCGAACGTTAGAGTATCTACGTTATATGAGATAAGAGAAGTTCGTTGTTATTATATACATAAACAAACGTGGTTGTGATTTCTATGGTACATGATTCACAGGTTCAAATACAGCGTATTGTATTCGATAAAGACTAGACTAATTAAAAAACAATTAAATTAGATACGTGCGTATAGTAAATTAATGAATAAAAATGTGTTCTTGAAAATCGAATTATAACTGCGATAGGCTTTTGTCACTATGCCGGTTGTTGATACTAGATCTATAAGCATGAAATGTATAATAAATGTCAAAAGATTAGTGTGCAAACAAAAAAACAAATGGAACAATATGTTTATTAACAACGTTTGACATTGTTGATCACTTGGGGTTTTCTGTATACAACATTTCAACGCGCAAAGATTAAGCAATTAAGTGAGTTAGTGATAGTACTTCGTTAAATATATCTGTTAAAATTTGAGCTCGATATAATCTACTAACGTGTCTTTGCAAACAATCTAATCCCTAATTCACGAAACCATCAATAAATAGTGTTTTATTATATGTGCAAATACTGCACATACAGTTAAAGAAATATTTCACTTTAATTATGTTTTATTATGGTTTCTTTCTTTCCGAAATGTGCCGCGATACTTTCAAGTCATCTTAATCTTGGTGGCCATCTTTTCTTGAGATTTATGAATGTCAGTTCATAATTTTCGGTTGCTCTCATGAAAAATTTATTCAAATTCCATTGTCCAATCAAATTCAGTCTATGGGAGCTAACAAATCAAATAACGTTTTAATCCTCTCTTAGCTACTCAATTTCTTTATTTCCTTGTACGATACTATTCCCTTCTTTTAAATCCTTTTGGACCAAAAATTTGAAGTAAGATCTTTCTTTCGAATCTCAGTATCTTCTTAGTATCAGTTTGTGCTAGCGTTTATGTTTTCAAACCGAAGCACAACAATCAGAAAATTACACTTGTCTAAATATCATTCTAGAGGACTAATTTCGAAGAAAAATGCTATCTTGGCTTTTTTCATAGTTTAAGGATGCAATCAGTTGTTTCAAATTTGTGGTTTGTGGTTTTTCATAATACCAGTCTAAGGTGAGGAAAATGGAGCTAATAGTTTTTTACTTATTACTTTTAACTTCCAGCTACGTTGTGGCAGATTTTTTATAAGATTTTGTCCCATTTTCATTAAAAGGAATTGCTTTGCTGATACCAGTAGTTTATAAGACAAAATTCCAATATTAGCTGCATTATATAAAATTGCTAAATTGCCATAAGTACCGACTGCACAAACACTATCTTAACGATGTTACTCTGTATTGCCAAAACATCTATTAAAATTGACATCGATGTATAGTTAATTGAGATAGCTACGCTATTAAATCAAAATCCCTTAAATCACGAGCATCCAAATGTAATGTGCTTTATAAAGGGTATAAAGAAAAGATAATGAAAATGTTTAAAAATTGAATATTTTTGAACGAATATTTTGTATGTATTCGATCCACTGATCTGTTTATTGATCGCATGAGCAATCGGTATATTAGCGTGATTGGCAATTTTTTCCGAGGTAAAATGTCAGATCAGAGAGTTTGTGTGAAATATTGTGTAAAAAAACAGAATTTTTAAATATTAAACACGGTTTTTGCCGATTATATTAATTTATAACCACAATTTTATGAATGGAGAGAGGTTTTCCAACGTTAGAGATGACGCATGCTATAGGTTATCCTGATGTATTTGTTAGTGATGAAAATGTATGAAAAAATTAAACAGATTGTGTTTGCTAATGGAAGAATGATATTTAGAGAGATTGTTGACAATATTGGAATTGCATACGGCTCATATAAAGAGACTATTATGAATGCTGTAGTCATGAGATGAATGGTAGTAAATTTTTATTTGTTAATTTAACAGTTTACGGCAAAACGAAACCCAACTGTAATGCCACAACCTATCCTATCTTAGAAATGATCAATGTTCTTGTTACGTTTTGTTTACAACTCGTATTAGCTTTTATGGGTCATTTCGTTGTGTTTGGAATGTGTGAATTGAAACTGAAGTTTCTGTGGGTAAGTACATGTAAATAACTGATGTTTCTATCAATTTCTATATATTATATTTTATAATTATTATAATTATCTAACTAATTTCTGTCCATCTATTATCACTATTGTAAAGCCGATTTGAAAACTCATTTGATTATTATTAAACTCGTTTTGATATTTCTGATTTATACTGTTATATTTTTTCCACTATTATGAGTCATATAAGTCCAGTTCAATTTAGTCGATGTATTTTATAATGAGAAAATTGTTATATATATATTGTTATATCATACTTTATACTTTAGCTATTAACCTAATTGCAGCTGGTATTTTAAGGTAAGAAACACTATTATAATTTAATTTAATTTAAATTATAATTTAATTCTAATACAGAGATTAACATTCATTGTTTTATTTGTATGGCGTCCATACCTTCAATTGCAGTGCCGTCATTCTCATCAACACACATCCACCTTGGTGGTTATAAATCCATACCTTCAGTACATCGCCTTTGGCAATGCCCGGACACAGTGATGTTATAAATAAATAAATGATGGCATACGTACCCCATATTGAAAAATAATAGTTTAAAATAATGATTAAAAATTATTACAAAAGTCTTTAGGTCAGTGGGTTAAGGTGCGCTAACGCCACATTTGGCAGGACACGCGTTCGATTTCTGGTATTTACAGTCTCAAAAAATTATTTACGATTAATTAAATACAAAAATTATTTCTACAGCTGTATGGTCAGCCAAAAATTCAATTAATTAAAATAATATAAAGAATTTTTGTTGTTGTAGTTTATTACTTTTCGAAAAACCTCTTTATAAATAATTAATATAATTAAAAGCAATTAAAAAATAAATAACAAATTTAATACTCATCATAAGTGTATATCTACAAATTGTAGATAAATAAATGAATAAATAATTAAAATAAAAATAAAATAGAACATATAAATAAACTTTATTAATAATATTAATAAAAAATAAACTATTATTAATAATAATTAAAATAAAATAACATGAAAATGAAAAATAAAAATAACTATATAATTAAAAATAAAATAAAAAATAAAATATAAAAATAAAATTCGTTTGATTTTACCGTCCATGTTAATTAGTATTAAGGAAAGCAATTAGTTATGGAAATGTTTAAAATATCAATAGATATTTGAATCAGATATTTGTAAATCTAGTATGGGATGATAAGCTTCTTCTGTTGTTATCGTACATTTCTTAATGCTTCTGTTGATTCTATAGGACTGGCATGCGAAATAGCTAATTATGTATTGTGATGTCTAATAAATATGAGAAATATAATTTACAAGTAATGATTCAATTAAATATAGTTAGATGTTTTATACACGGGGATTTATGCAAACCATAGTAATTATTGTTTTTTATTGTAACTGTAACTCTACTTATTGACTTTTATGTGCCTTTCGTATTGTAAAGAATAACTAAAGATAATATTCCTAGTAACTGCTCACCTTGATTGGAATCTGTAAGAAAAGTTTTAAAAATCTTAATATGCATTATTTATATTTCATTTTAAATTCGTTTCCTAGTACAATTTTTCCTATTGTTTTTATTAAATAAATTTAAATCTATGCGCATAATACCGGATTTAAAGTCTTTTCAACAGCAAAAAAGTTAACAGTAATAATTGTAAAGTTCCCACTTTTACCTGAGCTTATACCATTTACCTACAAAATGAAATCTGCTGCTGGAAGATACCTAATAATGGACAAGATAAGTCGAATGAAGACGTTGTAAGTGTTTTCTAAACCGCCTTAAGCTAAAATTGGTCAAAAGTTAAACGAAAAAACTGAATAGAGCAGTGTAGTCGCTTATATTTTAATGACGTAGCAAGACAATAAAAATATAACAAAAAAAAAATTATATTTATAAAAGCCACATAAAAAAGTGAAGTTCAAGCAAACAATTTAAATGCAAATTTTTTTCTGTACAATTTCCATAATTTTTATTGGCTACAAAATGAAGGAACCAAGCAACAGTCAGTAGCGACTAATATACGTATTCTTCTGCATAGACTACTGAAAAACAAATGCAAATATAAATATCTACAGATGCAAGTACTTAAACACGCACTCATCCACCAACTTTGGTACAACACTCAAAACATGAAACATTTAACATTAAAATTCTACAACTCGCCGCTGTCGACTTTTACATTTGCATTGTGAGATAGTTTTTTATTTATTCTAGCACATGTGGTTTCTTCACCATCGGCATCCCTCATCATCAGCATGCATCTTGCCAAAATGTAATTTTATGGACGCTAGTAGTAGATATGCATAAACTACACATAAAATTGTGCCTTGAGGCATTTAGTAACCATATATACTAATAATAACCAATACTTTTTCATTTGTTAACTAGGGTGAAATTCTCGCAATAACTACATGTACTTCCAGGATTTTTCGAATTAATGACGGCAGTTGCAATTTTCGCTTTATGACTTTCAAATTAAAAGTACCAATTCCAACTCGTAATGATCAAGCACAAACGGTAAGAATTTAAGGAATTTAAAATATATTATTTAATTTGCAGAGAAATGAAAAAGTCTTCATAAAGAATTTTATTTAAATAAAATAAATAAACATACATATATAAAATCATTTCCACAAGTGGGCGCAGTGCGTGGTTCACGCTCTTGGTGCGTACCACATGACGTATTAGTATTGTTTGAGAATTGTGATGTGATTCATCTCCATATAAAGCATTAATAAAGCTTTAATACATATTGAAAAATTAAACCCAGACAATTAGGACTTCCAATGACATTTAAATAATTAATAAGTTTAACAAATTAAGTATACTCGTAAGGAAAAGTGCGTCCTCCCAAGGGAAAGTATTATTCTTTATTTAGTTTATGATATTTAAATAATTAATAAGTTTAACAAATTAAGTATACTCGTAAGGAAAAGTGCGTCCTCCCAAGGGAAAGTATTATTCTTTATTTAGTTTACCGCACTTAACATAGCAAAGAAAGGTCGAAAAAAGGACTTTGACGTATGATTGACGTATTTGCGTTGCTACGTCATAAATAAAGGACGACTTTAAATTAAATATATTCAAATTTATTTTTGGATTTTCGAAAATATGTCATAATAATTTTTTTTTTAAATATCCCAGCTGATGTTTCTTTTAAAGTGTAATCGATGTACTAACTTCGAAAAACGAAACCGATCCTAAATATTGTCCGTACTTTAAAATGTAGTGAGTTATGGGCACCTTTATAGAAAGACTTTGGAGTTTAACTATCATGCAGATCGGTTTAGTTGTTAAGGAATCCATTTGAAAGGAACAAAAAATGCTTATATCTAGTATTGTGAAAAGTAGGACTTCGAATCGTAAATCGAAAAAAACCGATATTTTGAACGAACGAGAACCTGGAACCAAACCGAAAAAAATAAATTAGTTTATTTTGGTAAAGAATTAATTTAGTAAATATGCTTTCACAATGTATTGACACAATTATTTCAATTATGATTAAGTTCTACCTGCACGATATGAGTGGTAGGACTGTATTAGGAAATCATTTGTTAAAGATAATTTAAGTAAATTAATATCGTAATGCCATAAATATTTCAAACAATTATTACTGCTCATTTATTAATTCGAATTTATAGAAATGAAAAAAATTGATATCAAATGTAGACAAACAAAATAGAGAGGGTTTTGTATCGATGAAGAATATATATATATATATATATATATATTAGGTAATCATAAATGCAAATTAGTTTGCAAACTAAAATATTCTTTTTTAGTTGAAAACACTATGTTATTTACACGACTATAACATAATCTACTACAGTAGAAGAAAACTGTCAATAGAATATACCATAGACTCCAAATTATCTGATCGATATTATCATTGTGAAAAGTTATTGTTAAGCATGCTGATACCTTTAGTAACGATCGTGTTAACTCTTATAAAGATATTAAAAACTAGGTCTTCTGGCAGAGAAATTTAAGTCGAATAGATTGTGATAATCATTATTTTTAACGATACAATGTAATTATAATTCTTAAAGACTAAAACGGTATCTAATAGTGGCCTTTAATAACTCCACATTTAATAATATTATACAGTTCTGATAAATTTTTATTTTTACATTTTAATACTAATATTAAGTGGAAATTTAGATGAATTTAAATTTGAAAACTCTGAAACAATCTTTTAACTATGGCAAAAGAAATGATAGAAGAAAAGAATACCCTAGAAAAGAATTTCTAGAAAAGAGTACCCATAAGAATACGTCTTTCTGTATATCAGTGGCGACGCGTACCCTATCTGGAAGGGTGTGCGGCCAGCTACTTCGCACACAAAGCGGCTATTATTCGCTAGAGCAACAGCTAAAAGGGGAGTGACGAAATTTGGAATAAATGTATGGTGATGTGAGCTGCAAACTTTAGCCGCACATCTAACCGCTTCGGCAAGTCAACATGTTGGATTCTTATAAATGGAGTTGATATTCGAATATAACAGAAAATACTCTCATACAATTCCCAATCTCTATTTCTCATATTTTAAGCTAGAGCACACGCACATTACTTTGTTCATTCTACTTTTGTGCACACTTATGACAGATATTTATGAATGCAATTGCGTAAAGGGGAAAGACGAAATATGATAGAAATGTTTTGCGATGTGAGCTGCAAACATATGAGCACAACTAACGACTTTAGTAGCTAAGAGAAGCAAAGTAAATGAGTTTTCATAGACAATTATATTTAATTATCTTTGCTAAATAATATTAATTCTGGATGTAAAGATATTTAATAAATTTATATATAGGTATAATTATACAATTTGCAAATTATGATAGGGTCTGCATCGCACACCTCCGCACCTTATAGCAGTCGTCACTGCTGTATATATAGTAAATATAGACATGTTATATTTATATCTGGATATCGATGTGTACATTAATGAAAATGTTTTTAAATCTTATTGTAATAAATGTAGTGAAACTTCGACATAAAATATTTTTTAGTATTTTTTTTTGGTATAGTCGTGACTTGACCACTGACATCGAAAATATTTAAATATAGTAATTTAGTAGGATGAAATTGGACACGTTGATTTTTGATTCTTTTGATGTAATGGGAAAAAAAGAAGATTAATAATCACATGATCTATAGTAAAGATAATATCATGATTTCATTATCAGTTGATTGTTAAAATGTATTTACTAAGAAAGATAATTTAATGTCATAGATCTAACTCTTCACAACTCTTTTCAAGTTCAAATACTTTTATCTGTAAAGTTCTAGTTATTTTATTTCACTAAAATTAAAATACTCAAATTAAATATAGAAGGAGAGAGAAAATGAATAATACTATATATTTGTATTATATATTAATAACAATACTATATAAACAAATTTTGATAAAACTATAATCGGTGTAATAATGCCACTTAATTGTCCTCATACGATTTTATTTTATAATTATATTTATATTTCAATGTTTATATATATTTTTTTACCGTTGAATTGTCAATAAATTTAATTAATATTTTGTGAGTATTTATTTCGGACTAAATATGATTCAAAGAGCATAATATAGATTATTTTATTTGCCATATTTAGATAAACTATTTTATATTGAAATTGCCATACTTTAGTAAATATTGTATTGTAGTTGATATGCATATTAGTAAATAAAGATATGATTACATACTATATAGCATCAGAATTTTTATATGGAAATATTATTTCACATTTTATTGCAATTGATTCATTTGTACAAAAACAAAAATACTATATATATATGTATATATATGTATGTTGCAATATTTATACATGTATTCATTGCAAAATTGGAATGAAAATTATATATTATATTATTATTATTAATATTATAAATTAAAATTTATTAGGTACTGCTTATATAAACAATTTTACACGTAAATGTTCGTTAAATATTTGTATTTGTAAATATTATAGATTCGTTAAAATTCACTTTTCTAATTTATTGATTTTAAGAACTATAGCTCATGTGAATACAACTACTATTTAATATTACTTTCTTAATAAAATTCAGTAGTGATTGCACTCATTGAACACTTCGATAGAGATGTTTTGGAGAAGAGAGAAAGAAAACGTAGAACTTTATATATATATTTCATTAAAACAAAAGATATGGCGATCTATTCGAAGCCGCAATAGAATATAGAATAAATGGGAATATACGTATATATACAAAACTGTTATGCTCTCCATAACGAAATAAAACTATGCAAAACAAACTAAGAAATTCTATATAAAATATGTATATATAAACGAATGTTCTATAAAAAATTTTTTTTTAGTATTGAAGTATTTTTTTTTATTTACAATCTGTTTTTATAACAAAATATGATTTTTTGACAGGAGGTAATAATAGGTATAGCTGTTCTCCATTGATATTCTCCATCTTCCATTAATTTAAAATTCTTTATTTATATTATAAATTTTAGTCTCTTTCTGATAATTACAATCCTATAACTATCTTGGCTCAACTGTAGTAGTTATTAATGACGTGAATAAAGATATATGCAACAAATTGCTGAAATCCAGAAATCAGATAAACCGATAAACCGAAATAATGTGTCAAAGTTCTTACATTCAAATTCAGAACTCTTATCATAACGTTTAAGATTCTAAAGTACAACGTATATTCGTACCAGTCCCAGAAGTTAGATGATCAACAAATATGGCAATGACCTCTTCATCACTTTCTACAGAGAATTGTTTGTTCCGTATGTGAGAAGGCAGCAAGTTCTATTCAGCCTGTACTGAAAGAATGGAAGATATCAAAGCAGATCGATTAATACAGATCGGTAGAAAGATTTCTTGAATGAGGCTAAGAGTGGACATATCAACATTACGAATGTACATATTTTGCTTCTTAACATATTAATGGGTAATTGGTGAATTTTAAGTAATAATTGTTTCAATATTTTGACAATCATTTTGGCAAATGACATTTACAAATATTTAGCGAAGTAATGATATAATGATAACACTTTCGTATTCTATTATACATATTGAATTAGATCATTATTAAATATTATATGATACTGGTAATTAGTGGTGGTGAAATGTTGTACAATTAAACTACAGTAGATGTATAACATGAGGCCCTATGCCCACTAGGGGAAGCGCACACTAAGAAGAGCATAAAAATTATCTAATTTCGTGGAGAGCATTCATAATCTTGCTTAAACTTTGTTTTTAGATCTAATTAAATTAGCACTATTTAAGTTTATTTTAAAGTAAGACTTTTTTATATAACCTCAACCATGTACTCTTTTAAATCAAATGCAAATTAAATTCTGTCTAAAAGATATCTATAACTCTACTTCTGTGAATTCATCTAAATAACTCATTATCAGAATTTAACGGAGCTCTTGTTACAGTAGTTCACTCAAGTGGTCACATGCACTATTGAGTAAAAGTGCTTTAGATACTTACTCGCATTTCATCAAGCAAAGAAGAGAAGATCGACTCTTTATAACCCACTTTTTTTTTTCAATACAAAATTAAAAACAGTTATTTGATTGTTGTCTTCGTATTTAACACAAATTTATTTATTAATATTTCTAAACTTAAAGAGGTGTTCTAAATATAATATAATTATATAAAAGAATATGGTACTAATGATAATCTTTAGATAAAGTTTGATGTGTTTCAACTACTCTTAAACACTTTTATTGTTTAAGTTTAAATTTATTACTTTAATATATATGTAGACTCATACTTAGGACTACGGTAACGCATTGTTCTTCAATATAACAGAGCTGATATTGTTAAGTTATTTGTTGGGTTTTTATAGTGTGCGTTATCAACTCAACAAAAAGGTTATGTTTGAGGAAACTGAATGTCGACTGTACTTGGAAGCAAAGGAGACCTGTAACCGCCTTCTCTGTGATTGTCCAGCTTAAATCTGGACAAGTAAAATATTATAGGGCCCAGAGGTCCTAACCCCATCCTCAGCAGTTGGCATTCTAGCTTTCAATCAAACAATAGGTTGTCTGTGTTCAATTTGGGATACGTACATGAATGCCATGTATACAATGTTCTGCCACATTGGAAGCCAGTGCCCCATATATTTTCTAGTCTATTCTATTTTTATAGATTATACAAGAAGTGCTATTCAAACCATAAAATCACTGGAGTCTAAAAAGTGCAGGCGGGCTCACCCAATAGCTCGTTAAACAAGATTTAAAACTTTATGTTTCCATACACATCTATATATATAGATATACAAGTGTCAAATAAAGGTCTATCTGAAAAAATCTTCAATCGAATAACTTTCAATATTTCAAAAACAGTTCATCCTACATATGATAGATATTTTGCTAAAACTTCATAGCATGGCATTGATAGACCAATGACACTTAATTTACTCAACACCTTTACATACTTATATGGAGGCTTTTCGTAGCTTTCACAACATTAGCAATTAATTATTAATAATGATTGATGATATCGACATTAATTAATTATGTTCTGATAGTACTCGAATGTCGACGTCTGCTGACAGCGTAACTTATGTACTTAACGCTCGAACTGCGATTCAAATTATACGATAATAAGCAAATAAAAATAGTTTTTGTTCATATAAACTAGATCCTCGTTAAAGTATGATACAGTAGCAATAATAACAAATGCTATTGTTATAATATCTGAAATGCAATTAACACATTAAATTAAAAAAAAAAGAAAACAGAGAACTTATCTGCAAAACAATAATCATGCTTATTTGGAAATATGATGTCGCAGTGTGTGAGAGAGTAAGTAAATAAATATGCAGACCAATGGTACCACCAATATAAAGCCACCAACCGTAACCCTAACATTGAAATGATGAAATAGCAATAAAAAACCATAATCGGAATTATATAAATCTATAATCTAAACTAATGAAAAGGGATAATATTAATCACACAGGGATCATAAAAATACTCATTCTAAAAGACTGGATAAGAGTATAAAATACTTTATTTCAGTAATGAAAAATCAGAAAACCAGGATTTAACTCAATAATACTATCTCTTAAGAATAAATTACTCTTCAATTTCAAGATTTGAAAATAAAGCAAATTAATAATTAAATTTTTTTAAGCAAGAAATATAAATATATTTTTTTAAAATATGTTTAATTCAAGCTTCATTTTTATTTATCAAATGAGAGTCAAAATAAATTAATGAAATTAAAATAAGATTTAGCTTTATCGAAACTTAAATATCCCTTAAACAGAGTTGTTATAAGATTGGCAGGAAGAATCCTTCAAAGTATATTTTGAATATCAAATTTTATTTAAATTGTTCAACAAGCAAATTAGGTGAGATAATGTTAAGTGAAAAAGTTTTCATTACCTAATAAATCTGTTAGGATTTGCTAGTACTATAAATATAATCAGCAATTTTATAAAAAAATATTAATGAGAAATATTGTTCTAAGAAATCCTGTAACTATAGCTTCTAATAGTTTTGTTTCTGCTAGTGAGTCAGTATCAATAAGTACTTTGACTCTGGTAAATTTAATTGCTTTCTTTGTGGTAAATTTAATTGCCACTAGATTTGGTTTCGTTAATAGGTTTTCTATTGTTAACTGTTGTTTATTGCTATCGTTTTTTTTTGTTGTTGTTTATGTTGATGCTCTTGTTTTAATTGTTTATGTATAATTTATGATAATTTATATTTATTTTTAATTTATTTATTTTAGAATTTATAATAATTTTGTTTAACTATTGCAGTACTATAGTAGCATAAAGCTTCGCAGTTCTGCGAATCCGCCAGTTATTACTGTCGTTGGGTTTTTATAAGTCTAATGATGGGTTTTGGCAATAAAGCTGGTTAAACTTGTATAGACTCCATCTTTAGATCTTTATATATATCGTTATTGCGTACCTACAGTGGAGCATTTACAATTCGCCTTAGAATTTTATTCTGATAACTTTCAATTGTTTTTAATTTTGTTCTTGAGGCTTAATAGTATGCTGTGCTGAGTCTAGGTCTGATGAGTTGTTTATATAAGAGAAATATATTCTTCATGCTTAATTTGTTATTTAGCATTGGTCTTAGAGCATATAAGATATTATTACAAGCTTCTCATTTTCTTTAAAGTGTTCTTTCCAAATGAGTTTTTTATCTATTGTTAATCCCATTGTTAATTAACTTTTTCTTCTCAATTTATTCACTTATTCTCGACCCTTAGTGGTTTAGGCAGTATAGTTTTTCTATTTGTTATTATAATGGCTTTTTGTTTCTACTTGTTTAGTTTAATTTTCCATTTTCGGAAGTATTTTGTAGGATTGTTTATATGTTTTTATAGATTTATTCTTATACTTTTCATACTGCTACTTGATTTCATTAAGCATTTATCGTTTGCATATAACGCTAACAAGTTGCCATCTCTTTTTGGGAAATACTGAAGTCCATAGATTATACAGGATTGGGGAGAGGGGCGATTCTTGTGGTACTCCTGCTGACATTTCTCGTATAGTTGTCATTGTTAATTTTTACAGAGAATTTTCTTTGTTGCTGGAAACTATTGGTGATTTTAATTAGCTGGAGTAGTATTTTAAATTTTCTCATTTTAACTCATTTTAATATACTTTGTCGAACGCCTCCTCAATGTCGAACATTACCAGGCCAGTTGAGTTCCATTTCTGCATTGCTTCTGTGGCTATTTGCGTTACTTTTGTTAATTGCAACTCTGTGGAGTGATCTTCAGTAAAGCCATATTGTTCAAATGGTTTTATTATTTGTTTTTATTATTTATTTTATTTTTTCTTTTATTCTGCTGAGCATCACTTTTTCTGCTACTTTGCTAATCGCAGGAAGTAGATAGGCTAATTGGCCTCCAGTTTTGTGGGAATGTTTTTCTTTAAAGTGAATAGTGGCTTTTGTGATTTTTTCTTGGCTTTGGAAATACGACTATGGTTGCTTGTTTACAGATTTCTTGAAATTTGCCTATTTTTAAGATTGCATTAATTATTTCAGTAATATTTACTATTGATGCTTCTGGAAGATTCTTCAGACAAAGGTTGTTTATTCCATCCGTCATAAGATTTGTAATGATATTTTTTATTTCTGCTGAGTCTGTGTTTTTTAATATCATTCTTGACGTCTTTGATTATTTCAACTTAATTTAACCATTTCAGTAACTAATATTTTTATATAGTATATGTTCTATAACGTTATATTTATATATAATCATTTCTTCTTCTTTCTTTGGGTGTCGTTTGTAATATCTTTTTCGCTTGAGCATCATCATCCATCCTCGCGTTATGATTAACCCAGGCCCCAAAGTTCTATTGTTAGGTTAAAGTAAAATGTGTTAGGTTTTTAAAGCAATAAGTTGAAAACACAATTAAATACACATCTCAATTACGTACTTAAAGTTCTGTGGACTGAATGGATATATAATAAACTATTTCTTTTGTCAAAACGGACGTTGAAAATCCATTTAATATGTAAGTATTATGAAATAAAATATGAATAGAAATATTCATTCAATTTTCCAATGTCGCCTAAGCGAATCGTGGAGTAACATTATTATGACTTTTCCCGTATTAAGTTTCTAGGTTAAGTTCTATACACAAGAAAGGGTAGTAGAATCATACAATAAATAATGCCTTTACAAAAGAAAAGTATTGAAATTTAAAAATTAAAAATAAAAATATAGTTAATTAATTCAATTATTCAACAGCTGGTGATTTCGTTCTAATATAACACAGTAAGTGAATTTGTTAATGAACTTTCACTGTAAATTAACAAAACTTCAAGTTAGTACACACAACTCAAGTACGGCTTTGGATCAGTTGGTTTATGAACATTGACGCTGAGCTACAAATTTGACGGGTTCTGAGTTCAACCATCGGTATTCGAAGTCCCAAAAAATTATTTACGGATATTAAATATAAAAAATAATTTCAAGATCATTGATAATGGGTATTTTGTGATACCCGAAACAGCTGTATGGTCAGCTGAAAACTCAATTAATTAATAAATAATTTATAAATAAATAATTATAATTTAATAATTTGTTTAAATTTGGAATTCAATTTTTTTTTAAAACGAACGTTAAAAATCAATTTAATAACACAAATATTTATTACCCAGAATTATGTAAATTGTATATATTACTAAAATTCTTCGAAGTCTGACTCTTTAATTTGTCAAAGTTGATCGAAGTTAACCTATGGAGGAGGTGTTTAATGGTGGCTGCAGTAACCAGATCCTTACAACATTCTAAACAAGTCTCAATCATTTTCCGAATACCCGACATTTTTTCTGATTTTAATAATTTACGTACTGATAACTGGATTAAATAAATTTCATTTCTTAATTGCCGAAATGTGATCTCAGCCATTGACTCAACTTTAGTTTTATTGGGTTGAAGTTTCATAATCTAGAGTCAGCTATTAAAAAAAATTTATGCCAATAGGTTTAACTCCTTTATCACTAGAACTAGTCCTTTAAAAAAAAAGTAACTCACGCCCCGTAAATAATTTTAACCTCACATTACATTTTAATAGAATTCCCATTTTTATTTCCTCAATCTCTATCACGGATATACTTTTGAATGGAAAATATTTTTAATTAAGATTTCTATTTAATTTTATTTTTAAACTTAAAAAATCTCTAGGCTTACGGATTCTTTTTCTACTTAACTATTTAAAATTAAATTCATTTTAACCTCTATAATTGAGTGTAAATAATATTATAGGAATACACGTGCTTTAAATACAATATATTGTATCTTGTTACATATGTTTATATATATATACATATGTATATATTAAATTGAAAATGTGAAAAAATGTATTTCACTTTGATCAAATACGTTACAATCAAATTGAATTTTCCACATATGCAAACAATATTTTTATTATGCATCGCAGAAGGGCCTACAAAAGTCTGTCCCTCGTTGAATTGTTACTGTGTTCAATTGTCTTCTATGAGCGGACACAAAAGAACGATAGGCAGCATCAAATAGCAACAAAATATACATAGAGTACCTATGAAAACACACACGAATATGCACACTCGAACAAAACCTAAAATGTATGCGTACTTGCATGTGTGTTTGTGTTGAACAAAAGAAAAAAATTAAAACAAAGACTACGCATGACCCAAGCATTTCATTCATAGATAAGCAGAAACCGTCAACTCAATTCAATGCTAGCCAATTTAACTCATTCAGCTATGATACGAAGTCCACCATTGCTCTGGTGAAAGGAGCCTGTTGTGGGCGCTGCTGCACAATTGTTGCGAGTAGTTTGTGTGCACGCATTCTGTTGCATACTTTCGAACAAGTTGTTTGTGTGGTTGCAGTTGTTGTTGTGTTGCAGGTTCGCCTTACAACGAATGATAATTTTTACACGAACGCATATTCGCTAATACACAAACTTGCGCGCCAACTTCTCGTAGGGATTTTATTATTCTGTATCAGCATACAACCAACCCCCACTTCCACTGAAGCATTTTTTTTTTTTTAACTTTTCCGCAGTTATTTAACATCCTGTTCCGCGTGATCTGCCACCAGTTGTAACTCACTATTTGACTTGTGCGGAGTGTTAGAGTGCGCAGTAGGAAATTGAACTTTCAAAATAACGGTTACTATTGCTTTCAAAGTGAATTCCTGAAAAGCTGATAATAATTAACGAAAAATTAACATTTTTGTTAAAACAAAAATTTGTTTTGTAGAAAAAAATAGAATTTTCACTGCTTGAAATTTTATCAAAATATATTAAATTAAAAATATAATTAAAATTTGAAAATACTTAGTAATTAACAGGTAGGTGATATTAAATAATTTTAATTTAAAACCTTTTTAAAATAATAAGTAGTTTTTATATTTATTTAGTTATAGTTATATTTTATATTTTAATATTTTTTAGTTATATTTTAATTTTATTAATTATTATTTTATTATTATTGTACAATGAAGTAGACCGAAATATCTGTAATATAAATAATTTTGTTTAAAAATTAAAATAGAACTAAATATTTAACACAGTTTGAAAAGTGTAATTTTTTATTTTATTTAAAAGAACATTCTAAGCCCAGTAACAAATATAATAACTAATTGAATATTGATCGTAATAACAATTTAATAAAATAATAATATAATTTTAAAATATATAAAACGTACTTCTCTTTTATATATTTAAAATGAATAAATTAATTGGATATTTGTTTAAAGTTTGAAATCAATAAATTATTATATTTTTAAAATAAAGTAATAGGTATTCATAAAAAAATAAATTATGAAGTAAATTATGAAGTTGGTAATTATGTGTATTTAAATTTAAAATATATAAAAATTTTTAAGCAAACGCTTAATCAACATTGTTTTAGAAAATTCATATATAAAACAATCAATATTAAGCAATTCACAGATTAAATATATTTTTGCATTAATGATTACTTGAAACATATTATTATATTATTAATTTTAAGATCACATTCGTAAATTATGAAAGTGTTCAAAAATGCAAATTTTTATTTCATTTTATTGGTTCTTTTAAAAATATTTCTTGTAAATAAAATTTGTTTTTGGTTTTTTAAAGGTTTGGTGCATATTTTAAATATCACACAAAAATGATATTTTTACGTAAAAAGTGTATGACTTTATTAACAGTAATTCAAAAAAAATAAAATGTTTAATATAAATATATTTATATCATGTTTCATACATATTTATACATAATATATTTCTCTACAAAAAACTGTTTTCCTCTGGTAACAATACATTTGAAAACTAATTTATTTGTAAACTTCAGTTTCAAATTAATTACTTATTTCAAAAAGGTGAAAATTCTAGCCTTACAAATTATTCTTATAAAGTTATTTATTAATTTTTGTTAAAAAATAATTATTATTAGCGAAGAAACCAATTATTTGTTTTTAATAACACAGAGGTATAATTATTTAGTTGCCTTAAAAATATCAATAATCTTAAATATTTTTATTGTAATCGATTAACTTAATCAATATATATTCGTACATATATATGCAATTAATATGTAAACTCAACATTTTATCTTTTCACTAATAATATGTCGTTATTTTAAAATAATAACTTCAATAATATAAAATTGAATATTATATGTATGAATATAATAATCTAAAGAATATTTTGGAAAAACCAAAAAGCCATATATTTGAACAAAATGTTCTTTTGTTAAATTATTTATTAGTTATTTAATTTTTTTGTATTTTTGTTTTATACATTAATATTATTGAAGAAAATATTACTAAAATGACCAACAAGATTTTAAATGTATTCCATTAGGAATATAGAATCTTAAAATAGGATCTCTATTTATCTCTACTTTTTTTGGGAAAGGTCATTGCTTGTTGAATATTTTCTCGGATTTATTATACACGGTTCTTTTCCAGCTAATTTTTTGTCTGTAGCGTCTCGTAGTGCCTTGTCTGTAATATTTCTTCGTGTAACATGGCAAATTTTCTCACATATAACATCTTTTATATAATAAATGACACAAGTTTAGAGAATTACCAGTGTATACTAATAGTAAGAGCATATATACTTGTTAATATCTTATTTCTTAATCACAAATATTCGTTCATTCGGCTTAGATGTCATTGTTGCAGAATTGAGTATCTTAATTATAATCTATCACATAAGTTTAAAAATTCACTTACTGTTCAAATAAATACATAAATGTATTTTTAAATGCTTATGTCTTTATATAAGTAATATCCTTTTATCTGAAAATTATACTAATAGAGAAGAATAAAGAACACTATATGAGCAGGAACCATTTAAAGAAAATTAAAAAAGAGGAAATACTGTGAAGAATTTGTAATAAAAATTAGATGCTTTGTTAATCTTTTATATTCGCATAATGGAAATAATCATTCTTCATTCTTAAATAGTTAATTTTTCATTTAGCCATTAAGTGTTTTATCTATACAAAAATTCGCGTCGGTAAAATGTTTATAGTGAAAATTTTAAAAATCTGTAGTGCAGATTAAAACTTCCCAAAAATTATATCACCCAATTCAAGAACAACTAACTTTCTCTTAATCCATTTAAATTTACTTATTTCGTACTAAATTTAGAAATTAAAGAATATAATAAAGTCTGCCCAGATATTTATATATTTTGTACGAGTTTTCATAGTTCCTTAGACAACTTTTTAAGTAAAAAAATAAACGATTTAGTTATAATATTTATTAATTATTTATAAAGAAGATGAAATAAAAAAACACTTAAATCTAAATTGCTAGCGGTACATTAAAGTACTTTTGTTTTAAGTCTTAATAAAAAAATTCGTTAAAAGGATTCATGTCCATAAGGTTCTGCAGTTCAAATTAATACCATTCTAACCGAAAAATCAGTTGCACAGTAATATAATGAATATTACCATCCACCATAAGTTAAAAATAAGTATTTACATATTTAGTGCATATGTATTACTTAACATTATTAGAACATAGTATATAATTATTTCAGTTGCTTCCATTATTTTAAGCCATCCAAATTTGGCGTATCGGTAAATGTTATTTCTCCAGATACTGCAGCTTTCTGATACTCGATAAGCACAATCTGATTTGCTCCACGTTTAAGTACCTCTTTTGGTACATACAGTGTAATTTGTGGTCCAACAACAGGCCAATATCTACCAATATTTTCTCCATTTATAAAAACTATACCTTTACCCCAATCGGTTGTGTCTAAATAGGTATCGCATGGATCATCATCAATTTCTATCGTACCATAAAATATGGTCGGTCCGCAGCGTAGCAAAGCACGATAATCTTGCTCTCGGAAACCTATTTGCTGTAGTGATTCAAGTTCTATGAAATTTCTGATATCTTCATATGATTCTAGTGGGAACTTTGTCATATTCCAATTAGATAAAATTGTTTTATCCAAGGTGACATCACTAATTATTCCCTTAAAATCATTAAGTTGTCCAAAATTAATGCGACCTTGATTTTCAACCAAAATTTGTAAACGACTACCAGCAGTAGCACTGATGGGTAAATCAAATATAGGTGTTTCCCGTGATAAGATGCCAATTAAATCATTATCTATATAAACATAAGCACGATCACGTACTCCAGGCGCACGTAATATGCTTGGATCACGCTTAAATCGAGGCAAATCTGTCTCATAGAGTACTAGTCCTGAATATTGACTAAGCGCTTCAAAAGTTTTTGGTTTATTTGACACAACAACGCCTGTTCCAAGTGTTTGTCTACCTTTCTCAGACAGTATTGAACAACATGCCATTAGACGTATGCTACCGTAATTCTTCTTTGGCAGTGGTTCTGGAACGGATATATTAGGTAATGGTAAATAACGTCCGATTATTTCACGTATTTTGAAATATTTTGGTGTCGGATCGCCAGCCTCTGTCATAGGAGCGTCATAGTCGTAGGAAGTTATATCTGGTTGAAAACGACCAGGACCACCATCATTAGAACCAGCAGTAAATCCAAAATTGGTACCCCCATAAAACATGTAAAGGTTTACGCTAGCATTGGAGTTCAACATTTCTCTGAAATTATAAATAAAATAAATTTTATTTAAATGAAATTGAAACAAAGTAGAAATTTGTAAGATATAAAGTAACGACATGATCTTACTTAGATCGGTACATAGTAAAGATAAGATCTGGGAAGATTTCGGAATGAAACTTTTAAAATATATGCATTAAACTGTTAAGTTTTGGTTATTCCAAAGTTTCAATTTCTTGCCTTTCTTTAACATCTCTACTTACATGAAAGTGTTAGTAATCGCTTTTGTAGGCACACGCGCCATAGATTCTGACCAATGCGTCAGCCAACCAGGATAGTATTCTGCGTTTACTAAAGGTCCTTTGGGTTGTATACGACGTAAGCGATCCCAAAAATTGGTAAGATTACTAGTAGCACCAAAGTCCATGGTAGCTAAAACCCCTTCAATATGTCCACAGTAGAGTACAGAGGGACCATCATTAGTGAAGAGTACAGCTTTATTATGTACATGAGCCAAAGTTTCATCACGCAGCCAAGTTCGGTATTTTTTATCGCATGCATAATAGGAACCATATTCATTTTCAACTTGTACCATAATAATCGGGCCGCCATTACCATAAAGAAATGGTGCCATGCGTGCCATAAGTACAGAGTACCAAAGGCGAACTTCAAATAAATAATCTGCATTTAAAATTAAGTATATTATTTGTGATTAATATATAGCCCATGAATGACTTTGTTTGAAAAACATACTTATATCAGCTGTACGTAATTGCATGCCCGGATATTTAGTCAGAAGCCAATAGGGAAAGCCACCCTAATTAAAAGTATTACTTATAGTTTAAAAAATGTTAAAATATTTTTTTATACCAACCAAGTCACGTTCTGCACATATGTATGGACCAGGTCGTAATATAACTAGTAGATCCTCATCAATTGCATATTTAATAAATTTTTCTAAATTTGCTATACCATTCCACACATAAACGCCTTCTTTTGGATTATGTAATGACCATTCGACGTACCTGAAATTGATTAAATACTTAGTAGTGTGTCTGTAAAGAATATAGTCAACTCTTTAGTGCACTTACGTTGTTACCGCATTTAAGCCAGCTGCTCGCATCGTACGTAATTTTCTTTGCCACGTTTCGGGATGTGCTCGAAAATAATGAAAAGAACCGGAAATAAAGCGAAAAGGTTGACCATCTTTGAGGAAGCGATCATTATCCCAATCTACAGTGAATGTACGATTGGAAGACGCAAACCACAACTGGCAACAAAACAGCACAACCAAAACAAGTAGAAACTTTAATCGCATTTTTCTGGAAAAAAGATTTAAATAAATCAAAATATTTTCACAATATTTTCACAGTAACAGGGAAGTTCAACGTTTTCTTTACAATTTCAGCAATTCATAGAAATTTAAATGCAATGACAATAACAATAACAAGAACAATTTCATTTTCATTTGAAATTTCAAAAATTAGAATTTCAATGAGAACTTTGCATAAAGAATATTACTTTTTCAATGTTAATTTCGATTTCTTCCTAAAAGAATATTAAGAGCATGCGGAACTGCATTTTAGGAAGTACACGGCGTATGAGTAACGTTTATTAATGCT
>NC_051847.1:117954837-117983365 GCF_002237135.1 Teleopsis dalmanni
CTTTATGACTTTCAAATTAAAAGTACCAATTCCAACTCGTAATGATCAAGCACAAACGGTAAGAATTTAAGGAATTTAAAATATATTATTTAATTTGCAGAGAAATGAAAAAGTCTTCATAAAGAATTTTATTTAAATAAAATAAATAAACATACATATATAAAATCATTTCCACAAGTGGGCGCAGTGCGTGGTTCACGCTCTTGGTGCGTACCACATGACGTATTAGTATTGTTTGAGAATTGTGATGTGATTCATCTCCATATAAAGCATTAATAAAGCTTTAATACATATTGAAAAATTAAACCCAGACAATTAGGACTTCCAATGACATTTAAATAATTAATAAGTTTAACAAATTAAGTATACTCTTAAGGAAAAGGGCGGCCTCCCAAGGGAAAGTATTATTCTTTATTTAATTTACCGCACTTAACATAGCAAAGAAAGGTCGAAAAAAGGACTTTGACGTATGATTGACGTATTTGCGTTGCTACGTCATAAATAAAGGACGACTTTAAATTAAATATATTCAAATTTATTTTTGGATTTTCGAAAATATGTCATAATAATTTTTTTTTTAAATATTCCAGCTGATGTTTCTTTTAAAGTGTAATCGATGTACTAACTTCGAAAAACGAAACCGATCCTAAATATTGTCCGTACTTTAAAATGTAGTGAGTTATGGGCACCTTTATAGAAAGACTTTGGAGTTTAACTATCATGCATATCGGTTTAGTTGTTAAGGAATCCATTTGAAAGGAACAAAAAATGCTTATATCTAGTATTGTGAAAAGTAGGACTTCGAATCGTAAATCGAAAAAAACCGATATTTTGAACGAACGAGAACCTGGAACCAAACCGAAAAAAATAAATTAGTTTATTTTGGTAAAGAATTAATTTAGTAAATATGCTTTCACAATGTATTGACACAATTATTTCAATTATGATTAAGTTCTACCTGCACGATATGAGTGGTAGGACTGTATTAGGAAATCATTTGTTAAAGATAATTTAAGTAAATTAATATCGTAATGCCATAAATATTTCAAACAATTATTACTGCTCATTTATTAATTCGAATTTATAGAAATGAAAAAAATTGATATCAAATGTAGACAAACAAAACAGGGTTTTGTATCGATGAAGAATATATATATATATATATATATATTAGGTAATCATAAATGCAAATTAGTTTGCAAACTAAAATATTCTTTTTTAGTTGAAAACACTATGTTATTTACACGACTATAACATAATCTACTACAGTAGAAGAAAACTGTCAATAGAATATACCATAGACTCCAAATTATCTGATCGATATTATCATTGTGAAAAGTTATTGTTAAGCATGCTGATACCTTTAGTAACGATCGTGTTAACTCTTATAAAGATATTAAAAACTAGGTCTTCTGGCAGAGAAATTTAAGTCGAATAGATTGTGATAATCATTATTTTTAACGATACAATGTAATTATAATTCTTAAAGACTAAAACGGTATCTAATAGTGGCCTTTAATAACTCCACATTTAATAATATTATACAGTTCTGATAAATTTTTATTTTTACATTTTAATACTAATATTAAGTGGAAATTTAGATGAATTTAAATTTGAAAACTCTGAAACAATCTTTTAACTATGGCAAAAGAAATGATAGAAGAAAAGAATACCCTAGAAAAGAATTTCTAGAAAAGAGTACCCATAAGAATACGTCTTTCTGTATATCAGTGGCGACGCGTACCCTATCTGGAAGGGTGTGCGGCCAGCTACTTCGCACACAAAGCGGCTATTATTCGCTAGAGCAACAGCTAAAAGGGGAGTGACGAAATTTGGAATAAATGTATGGTGATGTGAGCTGCAAACTTTAGCCGCACATCTAACCGCTTCGGCAAGTCAACATGTTGGATTCTTATAAATGGAGTTGATATTCGAATATAACAGAAAATACTCTCATACAATTCCCAATCTCTATTTCTCATATTTTAAGCTAGAGCACACGCACATTACTTTGTTCATTCTACTTTTGTGCACACTTATGACAGATATTTATGAATGCAATTGCGTAAAGGGGAAAGACGAAATATGATAGAAATGTTTTGCGATGTGAGCTGCAAACATATGAGCACAACTAACGACTTTAGTAGCTAAGAGAAGCAAAGTAAATGAGTTTTCATAGACAATTATATTTAATTATCTTTGCTAAATAATATTAATTCTGGATGTAAAGATATTTAATAAATTTATATATAGGTATAATTATACAATTTGCAAATTATGATAGGGTCTGCATCGCACACCTCCGCACCTTATAGCAGTCGTCACTGCTGTATATATAGTAAATATAGACATGTTATATTTATATCTGGATATCGATGTGTACATTAATGAAAATGTTTTTAAATCTTATTGTAATAAATGTAGTGAAACTTCGACATAAAATATTTTTTAGTATTTTTTTTTGGTATAGTCGTGACTTGACCACTGACATCGAAAATATTTAAATATAGTAATTTAGTAGGATGAAATTGGACACGTTGATTTTTGATTCTTTTGATGTAATGGGAAAAAAAGAAGATTAATAATCACATGATCTATAGTAAAGATAATATCATGATTTCATTATCAGTTGATTGTTAAAATGTATTTACTAAGAAAGATAATTTAATGTCATAGATCTAACTCTTCACAACTCTTTTCAAGTTCAAATACTTTTATCTGTAAAGTTCTAGTTATTTTATTTCACTAAAATTAAAATACTCAAATTAAATATAGAAGGAGAGAGAAAATGAATAATAATATATATTTGTATTATATATTAATAACAATACTATATAAACAAATTTTGATAAAACTATAATCGGTGTAATAATGCCACTTAATTGTCCTCATACGATTTTATTTTATAATTATATTTATATTTCAATGTTTATATATATTTTTTTACCGTTGAATTGTCAATAAATTTAATTAATATTTTGTGAGTATTTATTTCGGACTAAATATGATTCAAAGAGCATAATATAGATTATTTTATTTGCCATATTTAGATAAACTATTTTATATTGAAATTGCCATACTTTAGTAAATATTGTATTGTAGTTGATATGCATATTAGTAAATAAAGATATGATTACATACTATATAGCATCAGAATTTTTATATGGAAATATTATTTCACATTTTATTGCAATTGATTCATTTGTACAAAAACAAAAATACTATATATATATATGTATATATATGTATGTTGCAATATTTATACATGTATTCATTGCAAAATTGGAATGAAAATTATATATTATATTATTATTATTAATATTATAAATTAAAATTTATTAGGTACTGCTTATATAAACAATTTTACACGTAAATGTTCGTTAAATATTTGTATTTGTAAATATTATAGATTCGTTAAAATTCACTTTTCTAATTTATTGATTTTAAGAACTATAGCTCATGTGAATACAACTACTATTTAATATTACTTTCTTAATAAAATTCAGTAGTGATTGCACTCATTGAACACTTCGATAGAGATGTTTTGGAGAAGAGAGAAAGAAAACGTAGAACTTTATATATATATTTCATTAAAACAAAAGATATGGCGATCTATTCGAAGCCGCAATAGAATATAGAATAAATGGGAATATACGTATATATACAAAACTGTTATGCTCTCCATAACGAAATAAAACTATGCAAAACAAACTAAGAAATTCTATATAAAATATGTATATATAAACGAATGTTCTATATAAAAAATTTTTTTTAGTATTGAAGTATTTTTTTTTATTTACAATCTGTTTTTATAACAAAATATGATTTTTGACAGAAAGTAATAATAGGTATAGCTGTTCTCCATTGATATTCTGCATTTTCCATTAAGTTAAAATTCTTTATTTATATTATAAATTTTAGTCTCTTTCTGATAATTACAATCCTATAACTATCTTGGCTCAACTGTAGTAGTTATTAATGACGTGAATAAAGATATATGCAACAAATTGCTGAAATCCAGAAATCAGATAAACCGATAAACCGTAATAATGTGTCAAAGTTCTTTACATTCAAATTCAGAACTCTTGTCATAACGTTTAAGATTCTAAAGTACAACGTATATTCGTACCAGTCCCAGAAGTTAGATGATCAACAAATATGGCAATGACATCTTCATCACTTTCTACAGAGAATTGTTTGTTCCGTATGTGAGTGTGAGAAGGCAGCGAGTTCTACTCAGTCTGTACTGAAAGAATGGAAGATATCAAAGCAGATCGATTAATACGATTTTAAGTAATAATTGTTTCAATATTTTGACAATCATTTTAGCAAATGACATTTACAAATATTTAGCGAAGTAAAGAAATAATGGTAACAGTTTTGTATACTACATATTGAATTAGATCATTATTAAATATTATATGATAGTGGTAATGTTGTACAATTAAATTACGGTAGATGTATAACATGAGGGCCTATGCCCATTAGGGGAAGCGCACACTAAGAAGAGCATAAAAATTATCTAATTTCGTGGAGAGCATTCATAATCTTGCTTAAACTTTGTTTTCAGATCTAATTAAATGGGCACTATTTCAGTTTATTTTAAAGTAAGACTTTTTTATATAGCCTCAACCTTGTACTCTTTTAAATCAAATGCAAATTAAATTCTGTCTAAAAAATATCTTAGGCTTCTAACTCTACTTCTGTGAATTCATCTGAATAACTCATTATCAGAACTTAATGGAGCTCTTGTTACAGTAGTTCACTCAAGTGGTCACATGCACTATTGAGTAAAAGTGCTTTAGATACTTACTCGCATTTCATCAAGCAAAGAAGAGAAGATCGACTCTTTATAACCCACTTTTTTTTTTCAATACAAAATTAAAAACAGTTATTTGATTGTTGTCTTCGTATTTAACACAAATTTATTTATTAATATTTCTAAACTTAAAGAGGTGTTCGAAATATAATATAATTATATAAAAGAGTATGGTACTAATGATAATCTTTAGATAAAGTTTGATGTGTTTCAACTACTCTTAAACACTTTTATTGTTTAAGTTTAAATTTATTATTTTAATATATATGTAGGCTCATACTTAGGACTACGGTAACGCATTGTTCTTCAATATAACAGAGCTGATATTGTTAAGTTATTTGTTGGGTTTTTATAGTGTGCGTTATCAACTTAACAAAAAGGTTATGTCTGAGGAAACAGAATGTCGACTGTACTTGGAAGCAAAGGAGACCTGTAGTCGCTTTCTCTGTGATTGTCCATGTGATTGTTATGTGGACAAGTAAAATATTGTAGGGCCCAGAGGTCCTAACCCCATCCTCAGCAGTTGACATTCTAGCTTTCATTCAAACAATAGGTTGTCTGTGTTCAATTTGGGATACGTACATGAATGCCATGTATACAATGTTCTGCCACATTGGAAGCCAGTGCCCCATATATTTTCTAGTCTATTCTATTTTTATAGATTATACAAGAAGTGCTATTCAAACCATAAAATCACTGGAGTCTAAAAAGTGCAGGCGGGCTCACCCAATAGCTCGTTAAACAAGATTTAAAACTTTATGTTTCCATACACATCTATATATATAGATATACAAGTGTCAAATAAAGGTCTATCCGAAAAAATCTTCAATCGAATAACTTCCAATATTTCAAAAATAGTTCATCCTACATATGATAGATATTTTGCTAAAACTTCATAGCATGGCATTGATAGACCAATGACACTTAATTTACTCAACACCTTTACATACTTATATGGAGGCTTTTCGTAGCTTTCACAACGTTAGCAATTAATTATTAATAATGATTGATGATATCGACATTAATTAATTATGTTCTGATAGTACTCGAATGTCGACGTCTGCTGACAGCGTAACTTATGTACTTAACGCTCGAACTGCGATTCAAATTATACGATAATAAGCAAATAAAAATAGTTTTTGTTCATATAAACTAGATCCTCGTTAAAGTATGATACAGTAGCAATAATAACAAATGCTATTGTTATAATATCTGAAATGCAATTAACACATTAAATTAAAAAAAAAAGAAAACAGAGAACTTATCTGCAAAACAATAATCATGCTTATTTGGAAATATGATGTCGCAGTGTGTGAGAGAGTAAGTAAATAAATATGCAGACCAATGGTACCACCAATATAAAGCCACCAACCGTAACCCTAACATTGAAATGATGAAATAGCAATAAAAAACCATAATCGGAATTATATAAATCTATAATCTAAACTAATGAAAAGGGATAATATTAATCACACAGGGATCATAAAAATACTCATTCTAAAAGACTGGATAAGAGTATAAAATACTTTATTTCAGTAATGAAAAATCAGAAAACCAGGATTTAACTCAATAATACTATCTCTTAAGAATAAATTACTCTTCAATTTCAAGATTTGAAAATAAAGCAAATTAATAATTAAATTTTTTTAAGCAAGAAATATAAATATATTTTTTTAAAATATGTTTAATTCAAGCTTCATTTTTATTTATCAAATGAGAGTCAAAATAAATTAATGAAATTAAAATAAGATTTAGCTTTATCGAAACTTAAATATCCCTTAAACAGAGTTGTTATAAGATTGGCAGGAAGAATCCTTCAAAGTATATTTTGAATATCAAATTTTATTTAAATTGTTCAACAAGCAAATTAGGTGAGATAATGTTAAGTGAAAAAGTTTTCATTACCTAATAAATCTGTTAGGATTTGCTAGTACTATAAATATAATCAGCAATTTTATAAAAAAATATTTATGAGAAATATTGTTCTAAGAAATCCTGTAACTATAACTTCTAATAGTTTTGTTTCTGCTAGTGAGTCAGTATCAATAAGTACTTTGACTCTGGTAAATTTAATTGCTTTCTTTGTGGTAAATTTAATTGCCACTAGATTTGGTTTCGTTAATAGGTTTTCTATTGTTAACTGTTGTTTATTGCTATCGTTTTTTTTTGTTGTTGTTTATGTTGATGCTCTTGTTTTAATTGTTTATGTATAATTTATGATAATTTATATTTATTTTTAATTTATTTATTTTAGAATTTATAATAATTTTGTTTAACTATTGCAGTACTATAGTAGCATAAAGCTTCGCAGTTCTGCGAATCCGCCAGTTATTACTGTCGTTGGGTTTTTATAAGTCTAATGATGGGTTTTGGCAATAAAGCTGGTTAAACTTGTATAGACTCCATCTTTAGATCTTTATATATATCGTTATTGCGTACCTACAGTGGAGCATTTACAATTCGCCTTAGAATTTTATTCTGATAACTTTCAATTGTTTTTAATTTTGTTCTTGAGGCTTAATAGTATGCTGTGCTGAGTCTAGGTCTGATGAGTTGTTTATATAAGAGAAATATATTCTTCATGCTTAATTTGTTATTTAGCATTGGTCTTAGAGCATATAAGATATTATTACAAGCTTCTCATTTTCTTTAAAGTGTTCTTTCCAAATGAGTTTTTTATCTATTGTTAATCCCATTGTTAATTAACTTTTTCTTCTCAATTTATTCACTTATTCTCGACCCTTAGTGGTTTAGGCAGTATAGTTTTTCTATTTGTTATTATAATGGCTTTTTGTTTCTACTTGTTTAGTTTAATTTTCCATTTTCGGAAGTATTTTGTAGGATTGTTTATATGTTTTTATAGATTTATTCTTATACTTTTCATACTGCTACTTGATTTCATTAAGCATTTATCGTTTGCATATAACGCTAACAAGTTGCCATCTCTTTTTGGGAAATACTGAAGTCCATAGATTATACAGGATTGGGGAGAGGGGCGATTCTTGTGGTACTCCTGCTGACATTTCTCGTATAGTTGTCATTGTTAATTTTTACAGAGAATTTTCTTTGTTGCTGGAAACTATTGGTGATTTTAATTAGCTGGAGTAGTATTTTAAATTTTCTCATTTTAACTCATTTTAATATACTTTGTCGAACGCCTCCTCAATGTCGAACATTACCAGGCCAGTTGAGTTCCATTTCTGCATTGCTTCTGTGGCTATTTGCGTTACTTTTGTTAATTGCAACTCTGTGGAGTGATCTTCAGTAAAGCCATATTGTTCAAATGGTTTTATTATTTGTTTTTATTATTTATTTTATTTTTTCTTTTATTCTGCTGAGCATCACTTTTTCTGCTACTTTGCTAATCGCAGGAAGTAGATAGGCTAATTGGCCTCCAGTTTTGTGGGAATGTTTTTCTTTAAAGTGAATAGTGGCTTTTGTGATTTTTTCTTGGCTTTGGAAATACGACTATGGTTGCTTGTTTACAGATTTCTTGAAATTTGCCTATTTTTAAGATTGCATTAATTATTTCAGTAATATTTACTATTGATGCTTCTGGAAGATTCTTCAGACAAAGGTTGTTTATTCCATCCGTCATAAGATTTGTAATGATATTTTTTATTTCTGCTGAGTCTGTGTTTTTTAATATCATTCTTGACGTCTTTGATTATTTCAACTTAATTTAACCATTTCAGTAACTAATATTTTTATATAGTATATGTTCTATAACGTTATATTTATATATAATCATTTCTTCTTCTTTCTTTGGGTGTCGTTTGTAATATCTTTTTCGCTTGAGCATCATCATCCATCCTCGCGTTATGATTAACCCAGGCCCCAAAGTTCTATTGTTAGGTTAAAGTAAAATGTGTTAGGTTTTTAAAGCAATAAGTTGAAAACACAATTAAATACACATCTCAATTACGTACTTAAAGTTCTGTGGACTGAATGGATATATAATAAACTATTTCTTTTGTCAAAACGGACGTTGAAAATCCATTTAATATGTAAGTATTATGAAATAAAATATGAATAGAAATATTCATTCAATTTTCCAATGTCGCCTAAGCGAATCGTGGAGTAACATTATTATGACTTTTCCCGTATTAAGTTTCTAGGTTAAGTTCTATACACAAGAAAGGGTAGTAGAATCATACAATAAATAATGCCTTTACAAAAGAAAAGTATTGAAATTTAAAAATTAAAAATAAAAATATAGTTAATTAATTCAATTATTCAACAGCTGGTGATTTCGTTCTAATATAACACAGTAAGTGAATTTGTTAATGAACTTTCACTGTAAATTAACAAAACTTCAAGTTAGTACACACAACTCAAGTACGGCTTTGGATCAGTTGGTTTATGAACATTGACGCTGAGCTACAAATTTGACAGGTTCTGAGTTCAACCCTCGGTACTCAAAGTCCCAAGAAATTATTTACGGATATTAAATATAAAAAATAATTTCAAGACCATTGATAATGGGTATTTTGTGATACCCGAAACAGCTGTATGGTCAGCTGAAAACTCAATTAATTAATAAATAATTTAAATTATAATTTAATAATTTGTTTAAATTTGGAATTTAATTTTTTTTTAAAACGAACGTTAAAAATCAATTTAATAACACAAATATTTATTACCCACAGGGACCGTAACAGTTATCATAAAAAAAATAAAAATCATCTTATAACTGTTATCATATGCATTTTAAAATAAAACTCAAAAAATAATAATTATTATATGCCTTTTATTTTTTTCGCGCAGCAATAACTCTTAAAATTTGCTTCTTATTTTAAAACGCACAAATAACTGGTATACTTGCGTTATATAATATAAAAAGCAAGAGTATCGCGCAAATTCTGCGCGATATTTTTAAAATGAAAATATAAAATGCAATTTTCATACAAGGTAGTTTTTGCAATTCCATAGAAAATGTTTGAAAAGGTTGGTGCAGGTAAAGATTTAGTTCAGTTTTTTTGTTTTTGTATTTTGCATTTATATTTTGTATTTACATTCGTATTTTGTAGGAGAACAAATTTGTATGTAAAATACAAAAACAAAAAACTGAACTAAATCTTTACCTACACCAACCTTTTCAAACATTTTCTATGGAATTGCAAAAACAACTACCTTGTATGAAAATTGCATTTTATATTTTCATTTTAAAAATATCGCGCAGAATTTGCGCGATACTCTTGCTTTTTATATTATATAACGCAAGTATACCAGTTATTTGTGCGTTTTAAAATAAGAAGCAAATTTTAAGAGTTATTGCTGCGCGAAAAAAATAAAAGGCATATAATAATTATTATTTTTTGAGTTTTATTTTAAAAAGCACAAATATAAAAAGCATGCATAATATTAAGGATAAAAGTTGTTAGAATGATAACTATTTACTTAAATAAGAGTTTAGACAACTTTTTGTTGCTGCTTTTTTTCATAAAAAATTTTAAAATAACTGTTATTTTCGGTCCCTGATTACCCAGAATTATGTAAATAGTATATACCTATTGCTAAACTTCTTCGAAGTCTGACTCTTTAATTTGTCAAAGTTGATTGAAGTTAACCTATGGAGGAGGTGTTTAATGGTGGCTGCAGTAACCAGATCCTTACAACATTCTAAACAAGTCTCAATCATTTTTCGAATACCCGACATTTTTTCTGATTTTAATAATTTACGTACTGATAACTGGATTAAATAAATTTCATTTCTTAATTGCCGAAATGTGATCTCAGCCATTGACTCAACTTTATTTTTATTGGGTTGAAGTTTCATAATCTAGAGTCAACTATTAAAAAAAATTTATGCCAATAGGTTTAACTCCTTTATCACTAGAACTAGTCCTTTAAAAAAAAGTAACTCATCGTAAATTATTTTAACCTCACATTTCATTTTAATAGAATTCCCATTTTTATTTCCTCAATCTCTAGCACGGATATACTTTTGAATGGAAAATATTTTTAATTAAGATTTCTATTTAATTTTATTTTTAAACTTAAAAAATCTCTAGGCTTACGGATTCTTTTTCTACTTAACTATTTAAAATTAAATTCATTTTAACCTCTATAATTGAGTGTAAATAATATTATAGGAATACACGTGCTTTAAATACAATATATTGTATCTTGTTACATATGTTTATATATATATACATATGTATATATTAAATTGAAAATGTGAAAAAATGTATTTCACTTTGATCAAATACGTTACAATCAAATTGAATTTTCCACATATGCAAACAATATTTTTATTATGCATCGCAGAAGGGCCTACAAAAGTCTGTCCCTCGTTGAATTGTTACTGTGTTCAATTGTCTTCTATGAGCGGACACAAAAGAACGATAGGCAGCATCAAATAGCAACAAAATATACATAGAGTACCTATGAAAACACACACGAATATGCACACTCGAACAAAACCTAAAATGTATGCGTACTTGCATGTGTGTTTGTGTTGAACAAAAGAAAAAAATTAAAACAAAGACTACGCATGACCCAAGCATTTCATTCATAGATAAGCAGAAACCGTCAACTCAATTCAATGCTAGCCAATTTAACTCATTCAGCTATGATACGAAGTCCACCATTGCTCTGGTGAAAGGAGCCTGTTGTGGGCGCTGCTGCACAATTGTTGCGAGTAGTTTGTGTGCACGCATTCTGTTGCATACTTTCGAACAAGTTGTTTGTGTGGTTGCAGTTGTTGTTGTGTTGCAGGTTCGCCTTACAACGAATGATAATTTTTACACGAACGCATATTCGCTAATACACAAACTTGCGCGCCAACTTCTCGTAGGGATTTTATTATTCTGTATCAGCATACAACCAACCCCCACTTCCACTGAAGCATTTTTTTTTTTTTAACTTTTCCGCAGTTATTTAACATCCTGTTCCGCGTGATCTGCCACCAGTTGTAACTCACTATTTGACTTGTGCGGAGTGTTAGAGTGCGCAGTAGGAAATTGAACTTTCAAAATAACGGTTACTATTGCTTTCAAAGTGAATTCCTGAAAAGCTGATAATAATTAACGAAAAATTAACATTTTTGTTAAAACAAAAATTTGTTTTGTAGAAAAAAATAGAATTTTCACTGCTTGAAATTTTATCAAAATATATTAAATTAAAAATATAATTAAAATTTGAAAATACTTAGTAATTAACAGGTAGGTGATATTAAATAATTTTAATTTAAAACCTTTTTAAAATAATAAGTAGTTTTTATATTTATTTAGTTATAGTTATATTTTATATTTTAATATTTTTTAGTTATATTTTAATTTTATTAATTATTATTTTATTATTATTGTACAATGAAGTAGACCGAAATATCTGTAATATAAATAATTTTGTTTAAAAATTAAAATAGAACTAAATATTTAACACAGTTTGAAAAGTGTAATTTTTTATTTTATTTAAAAGAACATTCTAAGCCCAGTAACAAATATAATAACTAATTGAATATTGATCGTAATAACAATTTAATAAAATAATAATATAATTTTAAAATATATAAAACGTACTTCTCTTTTATATATTTAAAATGAATAAATTAATTGGATATTTGTTTAAAGTTTGAAATCAATAAATTATTATATTTTTAAAATAAAGTAATAGGTATTCATAAAAAAATAAATTATGAAGTAAATTATGAAGTTGGTAATTATGTGTATTTAAATTTAAAATATATAAAAATTTTTAAGCAAACGCTTAATCAACATTGTTTTAGAAAATTCATATATAAAACAATCAATATTAAGCAATTCACAGATTAAATATATTTTTGCATTAATGATTACTTGAAACATATTATTATATTATTAATTTTAAGATCACATTCGTAAATTATGAAAGTGTTCAAAAATGCAAATTTTTATTTCATTTTATTGGTTCTTTTAAAAATATTTCTTGTAAATAAAATTTGTTTTTGGTTTTTTAAAGGTTTGGTGCATATTTTAAATATCACACAAAAATGATATTTTTACGTAAAAAGTGTATGACTTTATTAACAGTAATTCAAAAAAAATAAAATGTTTAATATAAATATATTTATATCATGTTTCATACATATTTATACATAATATATTTCTCTACAAAAAACTGTTTTCCTCTGGTAACAATACATTTGAAAACTAATTTATTTGTAAACTTCAGTTTCAAATTAATTACTTATTTCAAAAAGGTGAAAATTCTAGCCTTACAAATTATTCTTATAAAGTTATTTATTAATTTTTGTTAAAAAATAATTATTATTAGCGAAGAAACCAATTATTTGTTTTTAATAACACAGAGGTATAATTATTTAGTTGCCTTAAAAATATCAATAATCTTAAATATTTTTATTGTAATCGATTAACTTAATCAATATATATTCGTACATATATATGCAATTAATATGTAAACTCAACATTTTATCTTTTCACTAATAATATGTCGTTATTTTAAAATAATAACTTCAATAATATAAAATTGAATATTATATGTATGAATATAATAATCTAAAGAATATTTTGGAAAAACCAAAAAGCCATATATTTGAACAAAATGTTCTTTTGTTAAATTATTTATTAGTTATTTAATTTTTTTGTATTTTTGTTTTATACATTAATATTATTGAAGAAAATATTACTAAAATGACCAACAAGATTTTAAATGTATTCCATTAGGAATATAGAATCTTAAAATAGGATCTCTATTTATCTCTACTTTTTTTGGGAAAGGTCATTGCTTGTTGAATATTTTCTCGGATTTATTATACACGGTTCTTTTCCAGCTAATTTTTTGTCTGTAGCGTCTCGTAGTGCCTTGTCTGTAATATTTCTTCGTGTAACATGGCAAATTTTCTCACATATAACATCTTTTATATAATAAATGACACAAGTTTAGAGAATTACCAGTGTATACTAATAGTAAGAGCATATATACTTGTTAATATCTTATTTCTTAATCACAAATATTCGTTCATTCGGCTTAGATGTCATTGTTGCAGAATTGAGTATCTTAATCATAATCTATCACATAAGTTTAAAAATCACTTACTGTTCAAATAAATACATAAATGTATTTTTAAATGTTTATATCTATATATAAGTAATATCCTTTTATCTGAAAAATATACTAATAGAGAAAAATAAAGAACACAATATGAGCAGGAACCATTTAAAGAAAATTAAAAAAGAGGAAATACTGTGAAGAATTTGTAATAAAAATTAGATGCTTTGTTAATCTTTTATATTCGCATAATGGAAATAATCATTCTTCATTCTTAAATAGTTAATTTTTCATTTAGCCATTAAGTGTTTTATCTATACAAAAATTCGCGTCGGTAAAATGTTTATAGTGAAAATTTTAAAAATCTGTAGTGCAGATTAAAACTTCCCAAAAATTATATCACCCAATTCAAGAACAACTAACTTTCTCTTAATCAATTTAAATTTACTTATTTCGTACTAAATTTAGAAATTAAAGAATATAATAAAGTCTGCCCAGATATTTATATATTTTGTACGAGTTTTCATAGTTCCTTAGACAACTTTTTAATTAAAAAAATAATTTATTTAGTTATAATATTTATTAATTTTTCATAATGAAGATGAAATAAAAAACACTTAAATCTAAATTGCTAGCGGTACATTAAAGTACTTTTGTTTTAAGTCTTAATAAAAAAATTCGTTAAAAGGATTCATGTCCATAAAGTTCTGCAGTTCAAATTAATACCATTCTAACCGAAAAATCAGTTGCACAGTAATATAAAGAATATTACCATCCACCATAAGTTAAAAATAAGTATTTACATATTTAGTGCATATGTATTACTTAACATTATTAGAATATTTCAGTTGCTTCCATTATTTTAAGCCATCCAAATTTGGCGTATCGGTAAATGTTATTTCTCCTGATACTGCAGCTTTCTGATACTCGATAAGCACAATCTGATTTGCTCCACGTTTAAGTACCTCTTTTGGTACATACAGTGTAATTTGTGGTCCAACAACAGGCCAATATCTACCAATATTTTCTCCATTTATAAAAACTATACCTTTACCCCAATCGGTTGTGTCTAAATAGGTATCGCATGGATCATCATCAATTTCTATCGTACCATAAAATATGGTCGGTCCGCAGCGTAGCAAAGCACGATAATCTTGCTCTCGGAAACCTATTTGCTGTAGTGATTCAAGTTCTATGAAATTTCTGATATCTTCATATGATTCTAGTGGGAACTTTGTCATATTCCAATTAGATAAAATTGTTTTATCCAAGGTGACATCACTAATTATTCCCTTAAAATCATTAAGTTGTCCAAAATTAATGCGACCTTGATTTTCAACCAAAATTTGTAAACGACTACCAGCAGTAGCACTGATGGGTAAATCAAATATAGGTGTTTCCCGTGATAAGATGCCAATTAAATCATTATCTATATAAACATAAGCACGATCACGTACTCCAGGCGCACGTAATATGCTTGGATCACGCTTAAATCGAGGCAAATCTGTCTCATAGAGTACTAGTCCTGAATATTGACTAAGCGCTTCAAAAGTTTTTGGTTTATTTGACACAACAACGCCTGTTCCAAGTGTTTGTCTACCTTTCTCAGACAGTATTGAACAACATGCCATTAGACGTATGCTACCGTAATTCTTCTTTGGCAGTGGTTCTGGAACGGATATATTAGGTAATGGTAAATAACGTCCGATTATTTCACGTATTTTGAAATATTTTGGTGTCGGATCGCCAGCCTCTGTCATAGGAGCGTCATAGTCGTAGGAAGTTATATCTGGTTGAAAACGACCAGGACCACCATCATTAGAACCAGCAGTAAATCCAAAATTGGTACCCCCATAAAACATGTAAAGGTTTACGCTAGCATTGGAGTTCAACATTTCTCTGAAATTATAAATAAAATAAATTTTATTTAAATGAAATTGAAACAAAGTAGAAATTTGTAAGATATAAAGTAACGACATGATCTTACTTAGATCGGTACATAGTAAAGATAAGATCTGGGAAGATTTCGGAATGAAACTTTTAAAATATATGCATTAAACTGTTAAGTTTTGGTTATTCCAAAGTTTCAATTTCTTGCCTTTCTTTAACATCTCTACTTACATGAAAGTGTTAGTAATCGCTTTTGTAGGCACACGCGCCATAGATTCTGACCAATGCGTCAGCCAACCAGGATAGTATTCTGCGTTTACTAAAGGTCCTTTGGGTTGTATACGACGTAAGCGATCCCAAAAATTGGTAAGATTACTAGTAGCACCAAAGTCCATGGTAGCTAAAACCCCTTCAATATGTCCACAGTAGAGTACAGAGGGACCATCATTAGTGAAGAGTACAGCTTTATTATGTACATGAGCCAAAGTTTCATCACGCAGCCAAGTTCGGTATTTTTTATCGCATGCATAATAGGAACCATATTCATTTTCAACTTGTACCATAATAATCGGGCCGCCATTACCATAAAGAAATGGTGCCATGCGTGCCATAAGTACAGAGTACCAAAGGCGAACTTCAAATAAATAATCTGCATTTAAAATTAAGTATATTATTTGTGATTAATATATAGCCCATGAATGACTTTGTTTGAAAAACATACTTATATCAGCTGTACGTAATTGCATGCCCGGATATTTAGTCAGAAGCCAATAGGGAAAGCCACCCTAATTAAAAGTATTACTTATAGTTTAAAAAATGTTAAAATATTTTTTTATACCAACCAAGTCACGTTCTGCACATATGTATGGACCAGGTCGTAATATAACTAGTAGATCCTCATCAATTGCATATTTAATAAATTTTTCTAAATTTGCTATACCATTCCACACATAAACGCCTTCTTTTGGATTATGTAATGACCATTCGACGTACCTGAAATTGATTAAATACTTAGTAGTGTGTCTGTAAAGAATATAGTCAACTCTTTAGTGCACTTACGTTGTTACCGCATTTAAGCCAGCTGCTCGCATCGTACGTAATTTTCTTTGCCACGTTTCGGGATGTGCTCGAAAATAATGAAAAGAACCGGAAATAAAGCGAAAAGGTTGACCATCTTTGAGGAAGCGATCATTATCCCAATCTACAGTGAATGTACGATTGGAAGACGCAAACCACAACTGGCAACAAAACAGCACAACCAAAACAAGTAGAAACTTTAATCGCATTTTTCTGGAAAAAAGATTTAAATAAATCAAAATATTTTCACAATATTTTCACAGTAACAGGGAAGTTCAACGTTTTCTTTACAATTTCAGCAATTCATAGAAATTTAAATGCAATGACAATAACAATAACAAGAACAATTTCATTTTCATTTGAAATTTCAAAAATTAGAATTTCAATGAGAACTTTGCACAAAGAATATTACTTTTTCAATGTTAATTTCGATTTCTTCCTAAAAGAATATTAAGAGCATGCGGAACTGCATTTTAGGAAGTACACGGCGTATGAGTAACGTTTATTAATGCTCAATGGCGTTTCTTGACACAATTGTGCAACATTTGTGTTTTGCTTTGTTTGCTCTCGTACAAAGTTTATCGAGATTGATAAAAATAGATTAAAAGGTTAATTAAGATAAAGATACTCAGCAAATCGTGACTGATATACTAAATAATAAACTAACACAAAAATTAGTTATTTTTATTTTTATATTTTCAAAGATTTAAGACTACGGAAATAAGAGCAGTTAATATAATATAATATACATAATGTTAATATATACATATATACATACATTCACACACACACACACACACATATGTATATATATATATATATATATATAATTATTTATATATAAATCAAAAAATATATACAACACATAAATTAAATGTTCGAGATGATATTTGTTTATGAAGTAATCATTTCATTTATCTTTATAATGTTAAGATATATATTAGATTAAAAGTTCAATTAAAATCTTTTTAGCTATAGAAATAAGTAACTTCCGATTTCTATCTACAATCATAAATCATATGACTACATATATCAAAACTTTTTATTTAAAAAAATATACTTCTTAAATATATCATAGATGTCAATGTTTTTATTCAGTACTAGGTGACTTCGCGATCTTCGTGCCGCGTAAAAGTCAGTGAATGTTATATTAAATTTTAGGTAAACTTAATTTAGAAATTTATTAACGTAATAAAATGAATACCAAAAATTTATTATGTTCAACAGTTTATCAGGCGCAGGAACAAACAAAGCAGATAGTTTCCCTACAGGTGAACATGCCACGTACAATTGACCATGAGAAAAATATGCATTTTCTAGATTCAGAATACAAACACTCAAGGATTGGCCTTGTGATTTATTTATCGTCATGGCGAATGCAAGCCGAAAAGGAAATTGAATTCATTTAATCTTGAAGGGCATATCGGTTGGGCTCATTGGAATCCTCGGAATGAGAACTTCATCAATTTTGAATTTTCCTTTCAGTATCGTTGCGTGAATCACATTGATCAGTTTTGTTATAACCAATCGCTTTTCATTGCATAGTTTTGATTGGTTTAGATTTCGAAGCATAATGACTACCGAACCAACCTTAGTTGTAAATTGTGTGGTGGTAAGCCACGCTCATCCAAGGAGTTCAAAAATTCAGTTGGATAATTGGTAGCTTCGTCTTCGTTTATTACACAGTCAATAGATTCAAATGTATGCAGAGTACCAACGATTTGATTTTGAATTACAAAATTTAAGTCATCCACATCTTTGTTCTTAGTCACCAAAATTGCTCGCTCACTCAACCATTTGTTATTTTTATGATTATCAATGATGTTCGGAAATACTTCATTGATGAGTTCGTCTTTTGATGAGACGAAATTGCAAAAATATGAATGAAATGCAATAAATCCACTCGACTCTTCAACAGGCACACGGCTATAACCGATTGTCAGCAATTGCTTGGAGAAATCTTCATATATCGATGACAGTATTTATTTATTATATTTGAAATTTGAAATATTTGATATATTGATGACACGCAAAAAACAAAAAGAAAATCAGTATCACTCAAACTGTCAACAGTTTGAAACAAAAATTTATAAATTTATTATTTATGTTAAAATTAGTGGATGTTTCCAATATTTTATAATATATTCCGCTATTCGGAGCGGAAACGAATCCAACAAATCAAAGATAATTAAAATCGTTTCAGCCGTTCTTCAGTTATAAGTGGTCTAACTGACACGACTTTCTTTTATGTATATAGATTAATTGTATAGTAGTATTTATTCAGAAACAAATGGCAAACAAATGATCTAAGAAGCTTTATTATCAAATTATTAATTTAGAAGCTACACAATTTTTGCATTTCCTGAGTGAAAAATTCACCAAAAAATAATTCTATTCAATTTTAATTTAAATAAAATAATCTTATTTTATTTTTGGTTTCTTTCTTTTGCCTTTAGTGCATGGTTAAGAAAACGATTATGTTAATTATATAGTATATATATGTGAGTTCTATATCTCGACCCTATATTTCTTCCAGATGCTAAAACTATTATTTATTTAATAATATTCTGGTTTCTCCGTCTTTCATTGTCATTATAATTATAAAAAATATAAAATATACATACAATTATAAACATTAACTGAGGATTTATAATATATTTCTCCATTATTCCCTGGATATAATTGGAGCTTAAAGTCTCAACGGAGCACTACCTAACTTAAATAGAATAATTAAGAACTTGTAATAATTATATATATCATAATATGTAAGTCAATACTCCATATTTTGTTTAAAATCAACATTGGATATGATATTGCTTACTATACTCGTATTACGCTAGTATTCTAACAATATGAAACTACATTGGAGATTACCTTCCCGTCTCTGTAACTGATAGTATGCCTTTCATCTTTATACAGTCGTACGTTTTTAGGAAGGAATACTTATAAAATAACACTATAAGAGTTAAAGAAATTGTCAAGTAAAAAATTATTTTTTAATTAATAAGCTCTATTTGTACATAATAATAGAAACTTTCTATTGTTTTAATATACTTATACTTACTTATATACTTATACTTGAATATACTTATGATAGTTGTGATCTTTACGGATTGGGAACTGTATTTTTAAAATTAAATGGAGTAGTGCAATGAGATTATAGTAAATCGTTTGTGTTACATACCTTAACCACATAAATATGTAATATTTTGTAAATGTTGTTGAAACCTTAGGATAAACATACATCTCTATAGTTCTTTTTGAGAAATTTAAATGCAAGAGTAAAACTCACTTTGAAGATATATGGATTTTGGATTAGAGACAAGAAGGTATAAATGAAAGCAGTAAATGGTAATTTTAAATTTGATTAAATAACTGCAGTAATTTTAATCGTTTTAGAAAATATTAATTTATACAATAAGCTCATCCACAAATATAATGTGAAAGGTCTATTTATGTGTCCAAGTATATAAGTATCTTTGTTTTTATTTTTTCTGTATAGATAGTATAGATAGTAATTTACTATCGATGCGAAATGAATCCGACTAATCGTGTTTATCCACAAGTTGTCAAGGCTGCACAAACTTTCAATGCTCAAGTTCCAGGATTTTTGTCAGTTTTTTTTTTGTTTTATTTAATTAGTGACACTAACCAAAGCACTTGCCATGTTTTTTTCTTTAAATTAGAACGAGCTTATAAACTACAGCTTTATTTGGAAACACAAGTTCAACGAATTGAATGTTAATTTTTGAAGTTGCCTATTTTTGTTTCAAAGCTATTCTTTTTGTAGACACATCTGTTATGCATATTTTTACTTACTATATGTAAAGCACCTTTCTTGGGTGCAATTTTACAAAGAAGCTATGCAAATGTTACTCACCAGCTCACTAAAGCGAGTAAGAAAAACTGAACTATATTGTTCTTCGTATTTTCTATAATTCTTATTTTTAAAGTAGATTTTTTTGTCAAATGTAATAAGACTTATGACGGAAAGAAACTAGAAGGGTTCGAACAGTAATGAAGAAAAAACAACAACAACAATATTTTCTTTTTTAATCTTTCTTTATGAAATATTAAATTATATTGAAGGACCGAATATTAAATAGATTGAATTTTTAATTTACATATTCTTTAAACATATTTTTATAATTATTGACGTTAATTGACGTTAATTTTTATTATTATTGACGTTAATTATTCTTATATCAATCCACTTGTTTTATAAAATATATTGCGTTGAACAATAATTTTGTATGGACAGATTAACATATACTTTGAAAAATAAAAAAAAACAAACATTTTTTGACATCGGTTAAAAACCATAAAAATTTTACCAAAAGTATTCAGCAGGTATAGCAGTTATATATAATTACAATAGATCCATAAGTAGGACATATCAGAACAATATGAAAACTCAGTTGTTGGTTGAGAAACTAAATAGAGAACCTGAACAATATGGGGCGCTTGTTTTGATAAGTTGTATATTAGCTTTAAATTTCATTGTTTATAAATTAAAAAAATAAATATTAAATAAATGTTATCATGGGTGAAATACATAAAATTTGTGCAAGGTTAAGTTGAATAAGTTATCACTAAGTTGACACTGAATACGTCACGTGAACTACTACAAACAAATAAAAATTAATAATTTATTTTTTATGTATCGGTACAAATGCAGGGTAACTAGTATATATGTGCATTCTAATTCTTTACCAGCATACAAGGCAAAAAATGTTACTAAGCCTCAAGAAGGACATTAACATAATAATGATGAAATCATCGCATAACCTTCAAAGTTATTTTTTAAATATGTAATAATAACTTTGTTATAATAATAACGCTTGTTGATGTATATTATGAGTAGAGATGTAATTTGTATTTATGTAAATGTAGAAATATTGTAAATAAAATGAAACTACTACAATTCAACACAATTGTTTTATAATTATTCTAAATCGATTGTAATAAAAAATGTGAACGAATTTTTTAATAGCTTTTTTCATAGAATTTGTTTAACATCAAATAGATAATAGATTATTGGAATTGAAAAATCTATTTATAAGACAATTCTCAGAAAAATATTATCTTACAGTATTAAGAAACACAGTTTCAATTATCAAATAAGTCATAAAACCGCACAGTTATGTAATTCAATATATACAATTCATATAAACCATCTAACAGTTGCAATTTTGTAAATAAGTTATTGTCTTATCTTCTTATATTATTTTAATGGAAAGTAGATATCTTCTTGAAACTACGACTTTGCATTGTAATAAATTAATAATTAAATAATTAATATCAAGACTGAGTACTTAAGTTCAAATTCATCTCTCACTCAATATAATCGGTAAAATATTGTGTTTAACAAATATATATATTGCCGACGAAAGTCGTAAAATCACAATGTTTTCGAAAAAATAAAGGTTATGAAGGATTCATATAACCAAAACAAGAGAAAAAGTTAGTTTATAAAATTCTGTTTATAGATATTATAGCACATTTGTTAAAGTACTTATAGATCTTTGTTTGATTACTTTCATAGTACTTTAGCTTCGTTCACACGTTTTCATCCTTTGCACTTAAAATGGTAGTAACAGATAGGAAATAACACTCAGGAAATATGATGAAGAATGAGAAATGGAATCATATATTCTATTTATGACATGTTCACATGGCAATAAAAATAAATATCAATAATATTAGATTAAACGGTAATCATTTAAACAATGTCCGTAAAAATTTATGCGGCTCTTTCAGTCTGCTTCCAATATTATTTAATCCAATTAATACATTTTTTATTTAATTTATTTATTTATTTTACTCATTTTTTATACATTATTTTTACTCCCAATAATAAACACTTAGTTCTTTGTTTTGTTTTTAAATACATACCAACATCAATTGTCTTGAATAAATTATTGATTATAATAAACATTTACAAGTTAACAGAACAATTATTTAAATAAAGCCAACTATATAGATATATATATGAACAAAATTTAATTCAGACGTATACAAATGAAGACAAATGGAGCACAAGGATATGTATTCGAATTGAAACTGTGAAGCGTTACAGCTAACAAAAGAGTGTATCACTATAGCTTAGGCTTACTTGAGTCTATGGAAAACATCGTTAGGAGTCCATGTGAAAGGCGTTTCAATATTTATTGCACTCAGTATAGGAGTATATTTTATAGTATCGTATCTTTGACTGGGATGCATTGAATTTCAGTGGTTCATCAAAATACGTTGGTTTATAAAATATTTATTAGTATTATATCAAAATCAGGGACAGCATAAATTATTCATGTGTTAAATTTGTTAGTTAATTATCCATCGCAATTGTAAAAGAGATATATCTCGGCATAAATTAGCACGAGTTGGGACGAAAATGTTAATAAATAAATTTTTGTGGTGTTAGTTATTATCTAAAAGATTAGAGAACATTATTAAAAAAAATGTTGATTTTAAAAGGATAATGATATGATTGTCTAAAAATGGAAAAGTAAAATATGAGCTATAAATGCGACAGCTGTGCTAAATAATATATTTACCTTGTTTATGAATAGAGTAGAAACTGCTTCAATTCTAGCTAAATTTCAGATTTTACAAGATTGATTAAAATAAAGTATATTAATAGTTATTTATTGATCAGCGATATCAAATAATATAAATAACTTATATAGGTTTTATTAGTAGTGTTAAGTATTATATACATCCCTTTTCAGACCTGTTTAATTAAATAGGTTTGATTAATTTTTTACTAAATTTTAAAATTTAGTATTAATATTAATACTTTCAGATTATTAAATATAATTAATAAATTGCTAAATAACTTAAGAAAGAAATTGATTATGAAAAAATAATTTTATATGATTAATAATGCACATATATCAAGCTTTTGTATTATTTGGTAAGCAGACCTTGTAATCCACTTAAGTGTTCGTCGTAATTTTTAGTATTACCTTTGCATATTTAGATTAAAATAGAAGTTATATATATATATATTTTTTTTTTATAAATATTAAAATGCATAAATTTTTTTTTGAAATTATATATACAAATTATATAGATTAGCATAAGCATCAAATTAATTTTGGAATCTTCATGAAAGTATTTAATTAAAATACATTATATTTAATAGACGCTTGTTTTATAAGTTGGATTAGTATTTAACTTAATTTTTGTTCGAGAATTTTATTATCATATTGAACAATATTACAGAAACTAAAGCCAAATAGTTAAGATTTGGATATATTATTTTAGATACTTTTACTAGACGAAATATTTAACTACTGTTGGAGCAGTAAAATGTGACCTACTAAAAAATCCCTTACAAACCACTGCACACCGCTTATGTAGCAGACTCATTTTGTAAAGTTAACTATTTTATTATTTTATATGTTTATTTAAATGTTATGCAAATAACTCATTTTTATATATTAAATATTTTAATCTTGTACAATAATCTTATTTCATGAGTCAGAGATTTATGAATTTTACTTTTGTTTTGTGTATTTAATTATTATTCAATTACACAGACATTATTTATTGTTATAATGAACTTATTTGTTTTCAATTGTTTAAAAATTTTTACATAGATTCCTCATTCATTCTATTATTTTTGCTTCTCATTGTTTGATAGATATCACAGTTTTAAAATTTAAAATTTAAATATATTTAAAATTTTTAATATTGTTTTATTTTATGAATAAAGGGTAAGGGTAGTAAGAAGTGCCATGGTTTTTCTTTTATTAAACAAAAAATCATCATCAAAAAGTACCGGACTATTGCTTGCAACATACTAATGATATGTTGACTATAAGAAATACTCACTTTATAATCATTTCAAAGGAAAAGCCGGGAAAACATAAAGCACAAGGTTATAGCAGAGATATAGAGTCTCTATATCTGGTTATAGAATGAAATGTTAGAAATGTACTCCGATATTGAGCTACACATGAAAATAACTTATGATTCCATGTAATAATTTCCTAATAAAATCAGGCTATAAGGTTAAGATCTTGCAGTTATAGCTTTAACAGATTAGTTCGTATGTAGTTTAAATTTATTGCAAAGTACCTTGTTAATAAATAACTTTCATTATTATAGACCAATAAAATTTAGGCAGATTGTTAAAATGTTCTCACAATCTGTTTGGTTTTAGATTATATTTCACTTAAGGAAACACTCCCAATATATAATATATTGGATAAAAATTTAGTTGTAATATTCTTGGGAAGCAATGATGTGATCAGTTAAGTGAACCAGTTCTTGTTGTTTGTTTAAAATTTTTAATTGTAAAAACATAATAAATATTTTTTAATTTTTTTTTTTCAATACAAATAAATTAAAAACTTCTGAAATGGCCGTCAATTAAAAATAATAATATTGGAAGAATTTTGAGTTAATTTTTAGTAGTATTATTTTAGTTTTCTTTCATTTTTATAACACTCTGCCCTGAAGAAGAGTCAAAATAAAATCAAAATGTTGACGATATTTATATAGATAATAAATACTTATATAAATAATATTACAATATAATAAAAAATAATAAAAATAAACACATTCGAAAAAAGAATACGAAATAATCCGAATATTTTTTGAATGTTCTTAAAAAAGCTTTACGGAAGCACATATCTCTGAAGATTCACGGTGTAATAATTTTGAATAGACTTAACAAGTATAAATAAATTGTATCATTGAAATAATTTATTACATTTATTAATTAATGTCTTTCTCTTTTTTTTTCTTGTTTATTTTATGTTCGCAATCAATTAATTAATTGTATAAATAAATATAAAAATAAAGAAATAATTATAATTAATTAAAATAATATAAATTTATTTTATAAATTATTTTACCAATTAATGTTTATTTATTTAACAATTGGGCTTCTCTTATCGGATGATATACAAGAGGTATTTTTGGACATTTTAAGTTACCTCCAAAAGAATTAGTTTTTAGTGTTCTTTGATAACATAACTCTTTGTTTATAATTCTTTGTTTTAAATAAACCTTTTAAAAAAGATACACAAAAAGCACAAAAACCTTAAAAAAGGAGAATATCGTTATTGCAAATCAATCAAAAAACTCTCCGAATTCATACCATTTACCATCCCTTTGGATTTATTTGTAAATTTTGTTTGGCGTGGTTGATAGTATGAAAAAATTATAATTCTGGATTAGGAACAAATTTATATATGACCAAAACGCTCAAAAATATGAAGGAATCACATGCATAATGAAGTCTTTTTGAACAAAGGTATCATTCCTCTATATATGTATTTTATATTTATTGTCTAAGTTTTGTATAATTATTTATTCTATATAAATATTTAATTCATGTTTTAATGTTAATGTATCCTATAATTGTTTCCTTGTGATATATACTAAAATATTGTTACATTATATTAATATTCTATAGTACCCTGATGATGACTATAGAATATAGTCGAAATATCGATTTAAATCATTTTTTTTTTAAATAAAAACAATTTTTTATAAATTGTTTAACTACTGACCAATTAGCTCGTTAAAATAAATTGTTAAAAAAAAAACTTAGAATAAAAGTACCGCTAGTATTGTAAATTTCTGTAGAAAACATCTATATAAATATTTTTCATATTGCTAAAAATAAATACAATTAAAAAAATGTTATTTTTTGATAATTTTATTATTTGAAACTAATATGATTCATACAAATTTACAAAAAAAATTAGTTTAAACATAAAAATATTAGAAGTAAGTATTAGTGTTGCTGAAAAAGCTACGCTTTCTTTATATGGTGGCAAAGAAGTAATATTCAAATTTAGAGGGTTTTCTTCTTTCTTTGCTATTCGAAAAAATATTAGTAATATTTTTAGAGTACATTTTTATATGCGAAATATATTGCATAAATAATATATTATTATTTGCTAATGTCATAAACTAAACTAAAAAATAACATTTTTCAAATTGCAAATATTTCATTTAAATTTGATTGCGTTAATTTTACGGTTCAACTGATTAGAATAGGTTTTTTACTGGTACTCATAGAATGAATAATAAATAATTGGTTTTAAATACAGCTAATGCTTAAGCAGAATTTATAAAAAAATATATAAATATTAAAATTAGTGAAATAAATTGTATATATAAAATATATAGTGAAATTAAAAAAAAATATATAAAAAAAATTCTACAAAAATTAATAAATTAAATGAAATTCAATAATAAAAACAAAAATTAAAAACATTTTTGTCATGCCTGCGTTGTCGAAAATCGCGTATACATAATTAAAATTCAGAACATTTGACCCACTTCAATTGTTTTGCATATAATTTTTTCTCCTTTATTTTTAATTTTTATTTTTTCGGGGGTATTAAAAGTCAAATTTAGTTTTGTATATATGTATGTACATATATTTTTGTTAATATTATCAGATATTTTTATTGTCTTCATTTCTGCAGTTTATGCACAAAATGAACAGCCGTGATAACTTGAAGCCTGGCTTTGCTACACTTATAGTAATATAGTAAGATTGATTCAGAACAGACAGAAGACACGTTTACCGGTTCGAGGTAGAGAAAGAAGAAAGAAGAAAGAAGTTGTAATCAGAAACCATATAACCAAATAAAACAGCAATAAAATAAAAATATAAATTTAAATAAATAAATCTGTATAAATTAATTAGACATGTAATTTGACGCTACATGAAGCCGGCCCCACTCTGTGTTTAGCTAACGGTTTAACTTAGAGTCCAGAAATACTCACATGATACCAAAATTTTTTCTGGTGTATTGACTTTGGCGTCTCTCAAAATGTCAGTAAAAATGAAAGATTTAATCAATCAACGAATCGAAATTTATTACTGTAAGGCGCATCGACAACCCAAATTAATTACTGCTAACTTGATAAATTTCTTAACTTTTTTTTATATAGTAAAATTTGATTTTTCAGTTTTTTTTTAAATATCACTCACGAATTTTAGTAGTAAAGGTACGTGTATCACAACTGACGAGCCACTGACCGCACAAAACATGTAAAGCACTGTACGACTCCACAGAAGAATCGCAACTGAACTTGTATAAGAATTTGACTAGCGTGAATATTTATGTGCACGCCGCGATATTCTTTTTAATTAAAAGCTTGACTCTAAGTCCGCTATATTTTCATTCGATTCTTGTTGTTTGTGTTTTTAGTTTTTACAGTTAATATGCATATTCTTTTCATTACACGCAACAGGCTACTCACAGTGTCTGGTATCGTAGGGTAGAAAGGAGAAAGAAGAAATGCTGGTGTTTCTATCTTTCGAAAAAAAAAAAAAAAAAACAAAATAGGAATAAACGGCATTAATTTGTTTATACGCCACTGAAGAGTATCGAAAGAGTTACATTGTTAGTTTTTCTATAATATATTTACTATTTGCAGTGTTCAATAAAACTAGATTGGAATATTTGCGATATTTGAGTCAAATAAGATCATATCAGAGACTAACATATGAGATTATAGGCTCATTAAAAAATTCACATATTCAATACATCGTATGTATCGTATGTATATATCTGCATATGTATGTAGTTTGGCAAATATAGGTACATTTTAAAATCTGTCATATTGAAAGTAAATAGATTTCAATCATAATTTATAAATATTGATTACTCTGGTCAATTGTTGGTCCAAGTAATTCTTAGAGTTTAGAGAAACAGGTACTGTGTAAGTAACTTTCTTCGTTTACTTATTGTGGATTTTATTTTGAACAAATTA
>NC_051847.1:117983465-117995224 GCF_002237135.1 Teleopsis dalmanni
GCAGTGGCGTAACTACATTTTTTAGGCCTGTAAGCAAATTCTAACTAAGGGGCCCCTACCAACATACTAAGGGGCCCCTCTTTTTATACTCTTTACACGAAAAAATGTGAAAAGGATATATAAGGTTTGTCAAGATTTTCGTAACGCTTTAAAGGAAACGTCGGAAATATCATTAAGTATATATCAGTACAATATATATATACTTTTTCAGTTCAAACTACTCTCTCAGCTTTTGAACTCTTCGAACGAAACTTTACACGCATACTTTTCGGGAGCCATTTGGTTTGATTGAAATTGGACGTCTATTTCTTGTATCTGTGATATAAACTTAACAATCGGATATGAGGTTTCTCCGTTTTTAATAAAGGTATTCAAATGGAATTTGGTGTATACAGTACTGATATTTGCAAAAGACAACGTACAAAATTATTTTCAAATGGGTTTAAATCTAGATATAGCTTCCATATAAGTCTCTCGATTAAGACACATATTTTTCTTAGAAAAACTTTTTTATTTTATAATTAGGTTTAATATTTTATTTGAAGTACATACATATTATGTACTTTAAATTTAAAATTTACGTATCTTTTATAAAATGCAATATGAAGTTAATCCAACAAAAAACGTTTCGTCCCACTTTTGAGAATTTATTAAAAATAAATACAATGAATACAAAAATTTATAGTGGGGGCCCCTAAATTCGGGGGCCCGAAAGCGTTGCTTCCAGTTGCTTCCCTGTAGTTACGCCACTGTATACATCCCTTTTCAGACCTGTTTAATTAAATAGGTTTGATTAATTTTTTACTAAATTTTAAAATTTTTTCCGAATATTAATACTTTCAGATTATTAAATAATTATATTTAAATTGCTTAATAACTTATAAATTGCTTAATAACTTAAGAAAGAAATTAATTATGAAAAAATAATTTTATATGATTAATAATGCACATATATCAAGCTTTTGTATTATTTGGTAAGCAGACCTTGTAATCTATTTAAGTGTTCGTCGTCATTTGTAGTATTACCTTTGCATATTTAGATTAAAATAGAAGTTATATATATATATATTTTTTTTATATATACAAAAATGCACAAATTTTTTTTTGGAATTATATATACAAATTATATAGACTAGCATAACCACCAAATTAATTTTGGTGAATCTTCATGAAAGTATTTAATTAAAGACATTATATTTAATAGACCCCTGTTTTATAAGTTGGATTAGTACTTAACTTAATTTTTGTTCGAGAATTTTATTATCATATTGAACAATATTACAGAAACTAAAGCCAATTAGTTAAGATTTGGATATATTATTTTAGATACTTTTACTAGACGAAATATTTAACTACTGTTGGAGCAGTAAAATGTGACCTACTAAAAAATCCCTTACAAACCTCTGCACACCGCTTATGTAGCAGACTCATTTTGTAAAGTCAACTATTTTATTATTTTATATGTTTATTTAAATGTTATGCAAATAACTCATTTTTATATATTAAATATTTTAATCTTGTACAATAATCTTATTTCATGAGTCAGAGATTTATGAATTTTACTTTTGTTTTGTGTATTATTATTTATTATTCAATTACACAGACATTATTTATTGTTATAATGAACTTATCTGTTTTCAATTGTTTTCAATTGTTTAAAAATTTTTACATAGATTCCTCATTCCTCTATTATTTTTCCTTCTCATTGTTTGATAGATATCACAGTTTTATTTACACATTTGCTAATTATTTAAAATTTTTAATATTGTTTTATTTTATGAATAAAGGGTAAGGGTAGTAAGATGTGCCATGGTTTTTCTTTTATTAAACAAAAAATCATCATCAAAAAATTACCGGACTATTGCTTGCAACATACTAATAATATGTTGACTATAAGAAATACTCACTTTGTAATCATTTCAAAGCAAAAGCCGGGAAAACATAAAGCACAAGGTTATAGCAGAGATATAGAGTCTCTATATCTGGTTATAGAATGAAATGTTAGAAATGTACTCCGATATTGAGCTACACTTGAAAATAACTTATGATTCCATGTAATAATTTCCTAATAAAATCAGGCTATAAGGTTAAGATCTTGCAGTTATAGCTTTAACAGATTAGTTCGTATGTAGTTTAAATTTATTGCAAAGTACCTTGTTAATAAATAACTTTCATTATTATAGACCAATAAAATTTAGGCAGATTGTTAAAATGTTCTCACAATCTGTTTGGTTTTAGATTATATTTCACTTAAGGAAACACTCCCAATATATAATATATTGGATAAAAATTTAGTTGTAATATTCTTGGGAAGCAATGATGTGATCAGTTAAGTGAACCAGTTCTTGTTGTTTGTTTAAAATTTTTAATTGTAAAAACATAATAAATATTTTTTAATTTTTTTTTTTCAATACAAATAAATTAAAAACTTCTGAAATGGCCGTCAATTAAAAATAATAATATTGGAAGAATTTTGAGTTAATTTTTAATAGTATTATTTTAGTTTTCTTTCATTTTTATAACACTCTGCCCTGAAGAAGAGTCAAAATAAAATCAAAATGTTGACGATATTTATATAGATAATAAATACTTATATAAATAATATTACAATATAATAAAAAATAATAAAAATAAACACATTCGAAAAAAGAATACGAAATAATCCGAATATTTTTTGAATGTTCTTAAAAAAGCTTTACGGAAGCACATATGTCTGAATCACGGTGTAATAATTTTGAATAGACTTAACAAGTATAAATGAATTATATCATTGAAATAATTTATTACATTTATTAATTAATGTCTTTCTCTTTTTTTTTTCTTGTTTATTTTATGTTCGCAATCAATTAATTAATTGTATAAATAAATATAAAAATAAAGAAATAATTATAATTAATTAAAATAATATAAATTTATTTTATAAATTATTTTACCAATTAATGTTTATTTATTTAACAATTGGGCTTCTCTTATCGGATGATATACAAGAGGTATTTTTGGACATTTTAAGTTACCTCCAAAAGAATTAGTTTTTAGTGTTCTTTGATAACATAACTCTCAAATTATTTTAAATAAACCTTTTAAAAAAGATACACAAAAAGCACAAAAACCTTAAAAAAGGAGAATATCGTTATTGCAAATCAATCAAAAAACTCTCCGAATTCATACCATTTACCATCCCTTTGGATTTATATGTAGATTTTGTTTGGCGTGGTTAATAGTATGAAAAAATTATAATTCTGGATTAGGAAAAAATTTATATATGACCAAAACGCTCAAAAATATGAAGGAATCACATGCATAATGACGTGTTTTAGAACAAAGGTATCATTCCTCTATATATGTATTTTATATTTATTGTCTAAGTTTTGTATAATTATTTATTCTATATAAATATTTAATTCATGTTTTAATGTTAATGTATCCTATAATTGTTTTCTTGTGATATATACTAAAATATTGTTACATTATATTATTATTCTATAGTACCCTGATGATGACTATAGAATATAGTCGAAATATTAAATCGATATTTTTTTTTAAATAAAAACAATTTTTTATAAATTGTTTAACTACTGACCAATTAGCTCGTTAAAATAAATTGTTAAAAAAAAAACTTAGAATAAAAGTACCGCTAGTATTGTAAATTTCTGTAGAAAACATCTATATAAATATTTTTCATATTGCTAAAAATAAATACAATTAATAAAATGTTATTTTTTGATAATTTTATTATTTGAAACTAATATGAATTATACAAATTCACAAAAAAAAAATTAGTTTAAACATAAAAATATTAGAAGTAAGTATTAGTATTGCTGAAAAAGCTACGCTTTCTTTATATGGTGGCAAAGAAGTAATATTCAAATTTAGAGGGTTTTCTTCTTTCTTTGCTATTCGAAAAAATATTAGTAATATTTTTAGAGTACATTTTTATATGCGAAATATATTGCATAAATAATATATTATTATTTGCTAATGTCATAAACTAAACTAAAAAATAACATTTTTCAAATTGCAAATATTTCATTTAAATTTGATTGCGTTAATTTTACGGTTCAACTGATTAGAATAGGTTTTTTACTGGTACTCATAGAATGAATAATAAATAATTGGTTTTAAATACAGCTAATGCTTAAGCAGAATTTATAAAAAAATATATAAATATTAAAATTAGTGAAATAAATTGTATATATAAAATATATAGTGAAATTAAAAAAAAATATATAAAAAAAATTCTACAAAAATTAATAAATTAAATGAAATTCAATAATAAAAACAAAAATTAAAAACATTTTTGTCATGCCTGCGTTGTCGAAAATCGCGTATACATAATTAAAATTCAGAACATTTGACCCACTTCAATTGTTTTGCATATAATTTTTTCTCCTTTATTTTTAATTTTTATTTTTTCGGGGGTATTAAAAGTCAAATTTAGTTTTGTATATATGTATGTACATATATTTTTGTTAATATTATCAGATATTTTTATTGTCTTCATTTCTGCAGTTTATGCACAAAATGAACAGCCGTGATAACTTGAAGCCTGGCTTTGCTACACTTATAGTAATATAGTAAGATTGATTCAGAACAGACAGAAGACACGTTTACCGGTTCGAGGTAGAGAAAGAAGAAAGAAGAAAGAAGTTGTAATCAGAAACCATATAACCAAATAAAACAGCAATAAAATAAAAATATAAATTTAAATAAATAAATCTGTATAAATTAATTAGACATGTAATTTGACGCTACATGAAGCCGGCCCCACTCTGTGTTTAGCTAACGGTTTAACTTAGAGTCCAGAAATACTCACATGATACCAAAATTTTTTCTGGTGTATTGACTTTGGCGTCTCTCAAAATGTCAGTAAAAATGAAAGATTTAATCAATCAACGAATCGAAATTTATTACTGTAAGGCGCATCGACAACCCAAATTAATTACTGCTAACTTGATAAATTTCTTAACTTTTTTTTATATAGTAAAATTTGATTTTTCAGTTTTTTTTTAAATATCACTCACGAATTTTAGTAGTAAAGGTACGTGTATCACAACTGACGAGCCACTGACCGCACAAAACATGTAAAGCACTGTACGACTCCACAGAAGAATCGCAACTGAACTTGTATAAGAATTTGACTAGCGTGAATATTTATGTGCACGCCGCGATATTCTTTTTAATTAAAAGCTTGACTCTAAGTCCGCTATATTTTCATTCGATTCTTGTTGTTTGTGTTTTTAGTTTTTACAGTTAATATGCATATTCTTTTCATTACACGCAACAGGCTACTCACAGTGTCTGGTATCGTAGGGTAGAAAGGAGAAAGAAGAAATGCTGGTGTTTCTATCTTTCGAAAAAAAAAAACAAAATAGGAAAAACGGCATTAATTTGTTTATACGCCACTGAAGAGTATCGAAAGAGTTACATTGTTAGTTTTTCTATAATATATTTACTCTTTGCAGTGTTCAATAAAACTAGATTGGAATATATGAGATATTTGAGTCAAATAAGATCATATCAGAGACTAATATATGAGATTATAGGCTCATTAAAAAATTCACATATTCAATATATCGTATGTATGGTATGTATATATACGCATATGTATATAGTTTGGCAAATATAGGTATATTTTAAAATCTGTAAATAGATTTCAATCATAATTTATAAATATTGATTACTTTGGTCAATTGTTGGTCCAAGTAATTCTTAGAGTTTAGAGAAACAGGTACTGAGTAAGTAATTCCTTCGTTTACTTATTGTGGATTTTATTTTGAATAAATTAATGTAAAGCAGAGGTTTAAAAAGAATATATACAAAAAAATCTTCAATATCATACATTAAAGTAATTAAATCAGGCAAAGAATATGTTCTAATTATTGAGTGAAATTTCTAATAGAAATACCCTTTACATATGTTTTTATGTTACAAATCTATGATAAAGTAATTTATAAATTGACACTAAAGATCTACTTAATTCTACTGTAATATTGTATTACCGTATAAAACTCGAAGAATTAAGCTATTCTTTAAGCAAAAAGTGCTGTAACTGATTTAAATCAGCTAATAAGTAGATCCCTAATATGTTCAATTAACGTAGCGTTTTTTCGTCTAATCACAGCTGTGACAAAAATAATCTCCTAACAAGGTTTGTTTTTCTATTATACGATCGATACGTTCTTAAGATCTCTTATTGAAATTGTTTGATTTTATCTTATAGACGTCTCTATATTATTAAACCTTTACATTATCTATTAAATTGTTCAATACAGTATATTTTAGTATTTATTTGTATGATGCTAGCAGTATGTACACGTTCTACAGATAGTCCGAATGGGTTCTTGTATGCAATAATTAATTTAAAATAATTCACTCCATTAGTATATTTGACAACATTGTTATTGCGGTAAATTTGTTATTTTTTGTTTTGTTTTTTCTTTTATATATAACATATAGATATTTTATTGTATTTGGGAATAAATTCTTATATTTCAATAAACAAGTATAAGCCACATTTTTCTGAAGTTATTAGGGCTAATCTGTTTGATTGTCTTTTTCGGTTATTAGAAAAGAGTATTCAGTATGATACATTTATAAGATTATTATAAATTATTTACCTCACAAGCTCTTATAATTTTGATTTAAATATTAAATCTACGTGAGCGATTTGGTTTTTTTATAATATTTAGGTGATAATAGAAATACCTTTATATTGAAAATAATATTATTTATAATGCTATCGCAATACTTTTAATGAATCTGTTTTTGAAATAATCGCTATCTCCTTCTTTGTTTCATATACTAAATTCGTTCAAAAAAACTTTCATTATATAAAAAGTTTGCCGAATACACCGGATAAAGTTAATGTACCTTCTTTCATATATATAAGTACAATACTTGATCTTAAAAAGCTATATCAACTAACTAATGTTAATGGATGTATAATAAAATATCACGCTTAACATATTATGGTTTTCCAGTTTTTTAAATTAGCGTAATAAAGTAAAAATTAAAGTTCAATATAAAGACAAATATAACTAAAATTACTTAACTCTAATATCGGCATTCTAAGTTATTAATATTATTTTAGATTTATTGCTGAAAAAGATATAAATTGATCAAAAATCATTATCTTCAAATGGTGTATAAGTCGTCAGAATCTGTTTCTATCACATAAAACTTATTAAGAGCGTTAATACGTCGTATATATGTTTTATATTTTTGTATACCATGTTTTATATGGTATGTTATGTCGTATTACATATTATTTTAAAAGGTTAAGAACTATAATCAGTTAATAAAAAAACAAATACGTACATTAGATTTTGACGCCTTGAATTTTAAACTCTCTTCACGCAGAGTTATTGAATATGTTTAAAGAAGAATATTTCAAAAATTTATAAATTGAATATAATTTATTATATATAATAATATTAGGTTTACTAATAATAGGTTTATAATATTAAATTACTAATATTCGTATTTGTTTCACTTTTAATTGCTTAGTGGCCAATTTACTCAAACCTAGTGATGAAAATATTACAACATTTTTTTTTTTAAATAAAATTATATAACATATATAAAAACATAAAAAATAAATTTAAAATAAATATTTCTTAAATAATTATTACGTATTTTCATAAAATATTTATAACCAATAATAATACAATAATTCTAAACAATTTCCTTGTATCGCAACTATTTTTAAATTTAAAACTATTAATTTTATTTTGTTTACAGTATACGATAATCTTGTTTTTGTTATACTATAAATTTTGTGATATATTATATATTATAGATATATATTTTATCTATTTTATTATATATATAAAATAGTAAATAGTACAATCAATTAAATACAAATACACCAATATTGTTTTATTTTATTATCAATATCATAATAATATAAAATAGATATATATTTTATCTATTTTATTATTTATATAAAATAATATATATGTATAATAGAAAATAATGGGGGATCACTGATAGATAAATAGAGAAAGAACGGGGTACTAGCTCCCATTTGAACAGAGCACTGCGACAATGATTGATCTTTTGTGCTACAACAGACCCTAACTGAATTGAAGACATTGCGCCTTCCGGATGAAGGCTAAAATGTCGGCCTTTGAGGACCTCCTAATGTCGGAAGGGGAGAGCAATTCCTAACCCAGTGACCTCCTCCTGGCCCAGATCAAGGCGGGACAGTCACATAGGATGTAACTGGTTGTCTCCTCTGCTTCTAAACAGAGTCTACAATCTATCTCTTCGGACAGGTTCATTTTGTTGAGATGGTAACGTAGCCCGTGGTGACCCGTTAGATATCTCACCAGCAACCTCAACTCTGTTCTACTGAAGAAGGATATCTTATTGTAACTATAGGGGTGAACCAGCTCTTTAACCTGGCGGTTACCTCGACTGTCGCGCCAGTAGCGACTTCTCTCGGTTGAAATCCAATTATTGATTATAGACCTAGTTTTAGACCAACTTAATCCATAATAAGGTTCACTGATCACTGATAGTTAAAATAAAATTTTTTTTTTCATAAAATATCTTACATCTAAAACACCCATTCAAATTAAATATGAGAGGATATTTATATATTTAATTATATATGAATGTGGTTTATGTGATCTTTGATATGTTCTCCAGAAAAAACGGTAAGCGAAGAAATATATAATATTTAGAACCTACCATTGTCTTGTAGCATTCCTAGTTTGTCTTCACATCATATTGTAACCGTTGTCACTATTCCGGAGTTATATTTGTCAAACAGAGAGAATCATTAATCATTATCATTAATTTATATAATGTCACTGCATATCATAGAGAGAAATCATGTTGATCTCTCTATTGTATTTCCAAGTTAACTGATATAGTGGTATATAATATGAATTGACTGCCTTCGTTAGAAAATTTCTGAGTCATATTACTTATGATTAAGCTAGATCTAATTTCTCAATACACATCTCATTATAAAATTCTTTCATATTACTATGACTGATGTTAGATTTTCTTATTTTTTTATTTGTAAATTAATAAAATTTATTTATTTCAATAAAATGAACAAAATAAGAAACTTTAATTTTGTTTAGTGATTATATTTTTAAGTGACTAACATGTTCAAATGTTTTCCGTAAACAAGAATAATTACTTTTCCATAAGAAAATTATAATTGAAATGTATGTATGTATACATTATCTTTAAGTGGATGTTCTGTTCTATGTTAATATTCATTTGTAGTAATGTAGTAATTTTCTTTCTATTTTAGTGAAGTAAAGTAAAATGAAATATGGCAGGGGGAACAAATTTGTACTACCTAAACACACATTTGAAAAAATGCATTAATTCTATAGAATACCTATCTATACATAAGAGAATATGAGGTCATAACGCTTCTGATAGTAAGTTTATCAACTAAGCTAATCCATAAGATTTTTAGCTGTAGATATCATAGCGATAAATAGTAGTCAAAATTTATGTAGGACAGTAGAGAATAATATATTTTCGTTCAACGATATTTAATAAATATATATGAGATTATTGGTCTGTATAGGTACCATATTTAGCTAGATAATATAGGTTTAATTATTTTTAAAGATATAGGTATGAGTATATGAAAATAATGTAGATTCAACAATACTATTAATATGCTAAAACTAGTGTATTTGGATCCAAATTTTTAAAATTCAAGTGGAATTTAAAATTAGAGAAACATTGGACAAAGTTAAAAGACTATGCTGAGATAATATTTTCTGATAAAATTATTTTTTATGAAGAAGTGACTAATTTTCTATTGCTTTCTCTTTCTTCCCACTATCTGTGCAAAATATGTTCAAAGCAATTATTATTTCATATTTAACCGTATTATTTGATACAATAGACTGCAGTGGCAATCTATCTCGTAAGATCGGAAATTTTCCTTAAAAGTCCTTAAAAGTGGAACCATTGTCATATATCATATACAATAATAGTCATAGTTGGCAAAAACTTATCGACGTCGCCTATGTTTAACATCTTTCAAGTTTTTATATTTAATAATAATAGGATGTAATAAATTTTACCTATATGAAATTGCTCAACATTAACTTCACTTTTAAGTGATGGTCTAAATCTTGATTATTGCAGTAAATCTTAAATATTAGTGAAATATAATATATTATTATATATAATATATTATAAATATAATAAATTATATATTATTGCCTCCTTCATTCGTTAGTACCACAGTTCTCTTAATTTCAAGACTAAATCGAGTTGATTTAGAACCGTAATTAATGAGATTAAGGCCGCCACTCCAACCTACGCTACCATAATGTGTTTGTACACAATTAGAAGTTTGAAGAGCAGGTCAATAAAAACTAAAAAAATATTTTCTGTTCAAAAATTAAATAAAGTTAATTTTAAATGTTTGTTTTGTTTCCCCAAAAATATCGAATATAAAGTTTTGATATTGTAATTTTGTTACTTCCAGCAATTGAACAAATCAATCTGATAATTATGCTGAATAAATTCCTAAACTCTTAAAGCAATTTATTTTGTGTAATAGCCCAGGGAAGAATACTGTTTATGTGGACCTGAATTTAGTCGTTGCTTTCACTTCGGGAAAAAGAAAGTGTAGGTATATCTTGTCTAAAGCAGTTAGATTAGTGTAGATTTAGATTAGATTAGATTTAAAAACGGGTTGGGAACTTGTCACCACATCACAGAATCCCTTAAGGATTATTGTGAGATACTCACTTTAGTTTCATAGACGAATAGCAGTTACGCCATTATATCCTTTAGAGAGATGTTGTCTTATTCCGTTATAAGTGGGTGAACAGTTAATAAGTACCGAATTCTAAATGTGACGAGACTATCACAGTGATGCAAAACGTGTTCTGCTGTTTCCTATTTTTCGAAACAAAGTCTGCAGCAATCGTCTCTTGTAATACCTAGGTTTGATAGATACTTTTTAACGCCACAATGTCCAGTGAGAAACCCTGTGACAAGTCGGATGCCATTTCTGTTTAGCATTAGAAGCATTGATCGATTCGTTATAAATTCTTTAGCTTGTCTGCAGATAATTACGTTATCTCTATCAGTCTGAGCTGCTCTTTCAAGCCATTCGTTAATTTTAAGTTTGAAAAAGCTGCATGAAGAACCGCGGAATGGATGTGGCCCAATAAGACATGAGGCCATTTTAAAAATGGTATCACAGTGTGGTAGAAGATAAACTAAGTTTGTCGACAAAAGTCAACAGCTATATGACTAAACATAACTAACCTAAGCTAAGGATATTTAAAATATTTCTATATTAGAATGGCAACAAATTTAGTTTAAAAAGAAACTAGAACAAACTGAATATGAAATTCTTACTTACATTGAATAGCATAAACAAAAATGACAAATATGAGAAATTTACGAGTAGTTGGATTAGGAACACTCCCGATGAACATCTAAAATGCAAAAATAAGCACAGAGGAATTCCACAGTTGCTACTTTTAAATTAAATCAGTCTTTGTGCTTCCTCCGTTTAGCACGATGTAATCCACATCGCTACATTTGTCGCGAGTGATGGTGGAACTTGTGGCTGGAAATCATCATAATGCGGTTCGCATAGAAACATAAATTTCACACAATATTCTACAAACACCGCAAACGTGTCTTGATACTAAAATACCCGGCAAACAATCAATACAAATAATATTTCACTCTCAAGCAAGTCTCGTCTAGAAGGTAAGGCTCTGTTCTTTACATTGCGAAGGCAAATTTGATGT
>NC_051847.1:117995324-118043459 GCF_002237135.1 Teleopsis dalmanni
GAAGCCGGCCCCACTCTGTGTTTAGCTAACGGTTTAACTTAGAGTCCAGAAATACTCACATGATACCAAAATTTTTTCTGGTGTATTGACTTTGGCGTCTCTCAAAATGTCAGTAAAAATGAAAGATTTAATCAATCAACGAATCGAAATTTATTACTGTAAGGCGCATCGACAACCCAAATTAATTACTGCTAACTTGATAAATTTCTTAACTTTTTTTTATATAGTAAAATTTGATTTTTCAGTTTTTTTTTAAATATCACTCACGAATTTTAGTAGTAAAGGTACGTGTATCACAACTGACGAGCCACTGACCGCACAAAACATGTAAAGCACTGTACGACTCCACAGAAGAATCGCAACTGAACTTGTATAAGAATTTGACTAGCGTGAATATTTATGTGCACGCCGCGATATTCTTTTTAATTAAAAGCTTGACTCTAAGTCCGCTATATTTTCATTCGATTCTTGTTGTTTGTGTTTTTAGTTTTTACAGTTAATATGCATATTCTTTTCATTACACGCAACAGGCTACTCACAGTGTCTGGTATCGTAGGGTAGAAAGGAGAAAGAAGAAATGCTGGTGTTTCTATCTTTCGAAAAAAAAAAACAAAATAGGAAAAACGGCATTAATTTGTTTATACGCCACTGAAGAGTATCGAAAGAGTTACATTGTTAGTTTTTCTATAATATATTTACTCTTTGCAGTGTTCAATAAAACTAGATTGGAATATATGAGATATTTGAGTCAAATAAGATCATATCAGAGACTAATATATGAGATTATAGGCTCATTAAAAAATTCACATATTCAATATATCGTATGTATGGTATGTATATATACGCATATGTATATAGTTTGGCAAATATAGGTATATTTTAAAATCTGTAAATAGATTTCAATCATAATTTATAAATATTGATTACTTTGGTCAATTGTTGGTCCAAGTAATTCTTAGAGTTTAGAGAAACAGGTACTGAGTAAGTAATTCCTTCGTTTACTTATTGTGGATTTTATTTTGAATAAATTAATGTAAAGCAGAGGTTTAAAAAGAATATATACAAAAAAATCTTCAATATCATACATTAAAGTAATTAAATCAGGCAAAGAATATGTTCTAATTATTGAGTGAAATTTCTAATAGAAATACCCTTTACATATATTTTTATGTTACAAATCTATGATAAAGTAATTTATAAATTGACACTAAAGATTTACTTAATTCTATTGTAATATTGTATTACCGTATAAAACTGGAAGAATTAAGCTGTTCTTTACGCAAAAAGTGCTGTAACTGATTTAAATCGGCTAATAAGTAGATCCCTAATATGTTCAATCAACGTAGCCTTTTTTTCGTCTAATCACAGCTGTGACAAAAATAATCTCCTAACAAGGTTTGTTTTTCTATTATACGTTCGATACGTTCTTAAGATGTCTTATTGAAACTGCTTGATTTTTTCTTATAGACGTCTCTATATTATTAAACCTTTACATTATCTATTAAATTGTTTAATACAGTATATTTTAGTATTGATTTGTATGATGCTAGCAGTATGTACACGTTCTACAGATAGTCCGAATGGGTTCTTGTATGCAATAATTAATTTAAAATAATTCACTCCATTAGTATATTTGACAACATTGTTATTGCGGTAAATTTGTTATTTTCTGTTTTGTTTTTTCTTTTATATATAACATATAGATATTTTATTGTATTTGGGAAGAAATTCTTATATTTCACTTAACAAGTATAAGCCACATTTTTTCTGAAGTTATTAGGGCTAATCTGTTTGATTGTCTTTTTCGATTATTAGAAAAGAGATTATTCTAAATTATTTACCTCACAAGCTCTTATAATTTGGATTTAAATATTAAATCTACTGGAACGATTTGGTTTTTTTTTATAATATTTAGGTGATTATAGAAATACCTTTATATTGAAAATAATATTATTTATAATGCTATCGCAATACTTTTAATGAATCTGTTTTTGAAATAATCGCTATCTCCTTCTTTGTTTCATATACTAAATTCGTTCAAAAAAACTTTCATTATATAAAAAGTTTGCCGAATACACCGGATAAAGTTAATGTACCTTCTTTCATAAATATAAGTACAATACTTGATCTTAAAGAGCTATATTATATCAACTAACTAATGTTAATGGATGTATTATAAAATATCATGCTTAACATATTATGGTATTACATTTTTTTAAATTAGCGTAATAAAGTAAAAATTAAAGTTCAATATAAAGACAAATATAACTAAAATTACTTAACCCTAATATCGGCATTCTAAGTTATTAATATTATTTTAGATATATTGCTAAAAAAGATATAAATTGATCAAAAATCATTATCTTCAAATGGTGTATAAGTCGTCAGAATCTGTTTCTATCACATAAAACTTATTAAGAGCGTTTATACGTCGTATATATAATATATATATTATATATATTATATATTTTATATTTTTTTATACCATGTTTTATATGGTATGTTATGTCGTATTACATATTATTTTAAAATGTTAAGAACTATAATCAGTTAATACGTACATTAGATTTTGACGTCTTGAATTTTAAACTCTCTTCACGCAGAGTTATTGAATATGCTTAAAGAAGAATATTTCAAAAATTTATAAATTGAATATAATTTATTATATATAATAACATTAGGTTTACTAATAATAGGTTTATAATATTATATTACTAATATTCGTATTTGGTTCTTAGTTGCCAATTTACTCAAACGTAGTGATGAAAATATCATAAAATTTTTTTTTAAATAAAATTATATAAAATATATAAAAAAATAAAAAATAAATTTAAAATAAATACTTCTTAAATAATTATTACATATTTTCATAAAATATTTATAACTAATTACAATAATTCTAATTGCCTTCTATGACAACCATTTTTAAATTTAAAACTATCACTTTTATTTTGTCTACAGTATACGATAATCTTGTTTTTGTTATACTATAAATTTTGTGATAATATAAAATAGATATATATTTTATCTATTTTATTATATATATAAAATAATATATATATAATAGTAAATAGTACAATCAATTAATATAAAATATGTTAGATATATATTTTATCTATTTTATTATTTATATAAAATAATATATATAATAGAAAGTAATGAGGGATCACTGATAGATAAATAGAGACAGAATGGGGTACTAGCTCCCATTTGAGCAGAGCACTGCGATTATGATTGATCTTTTGTGCTATAACAGACCCTAACTGAACTGAAGACATTCCGCCTTCCGGATGAAAGCTAAAATGTCGGCCGTTGAGGACCTCCTAATGTCGGAAGGGGAGAGCAATTCCCGAACTAGTGACCTCCTCCTGGCTCAGATCAAGGCTGGGCAGTCAAATAGAATGTGGTTGGAGGATATTTATTTATTTATTTATATATGAATGTAGTTTATGTGATCTTCGATATGTTCTTCAGAAAAAACGGTAAGCGAAAAAATATATAATATTTTGAACCTACCATAGTCTTGTAACATTCCTAGTTTGTCTTCACATCATATTGTAACCGTTATCACTATTCCGAAATTTTATTTGTCAAACAGAGAAAATATCATTAATTTATATATTGTCACTGCATCATATTGAAATCATATTGATCTCTCTATTGTATTTCCAAGTTAACTGATATATTGGTATATAATATGAATTGACTGCCTTCGTTAGAAAATTTCTGAGTCATATTACTTATGATTAAGCTAGATCTAATTTCACAACACACATCTTTTTATAAAATTCTTTCATATTTCTATGACTGATGTTTGATTTTCTTATTTTTTTTTTGTAAATTAATAAAAGTTATTTATTTCAATAAAATGAACAAAATAAGAAATTTTAATTTTGTTTAATGATTATATTTTTAAGTGACTAACATGTTCAAATGTTTTCCGTAAACAAGAATAATTACTTTTCCATAAGAAAATTATAATTGAAATGTATGTATGTATACATTATCTTTAAGTGGATGTTCTGTTCTATGTTATTCATTTGTAGTAATGTAGTAATTTTCTTTCTATTTAGTGAAGTAAAGTAAAATTAAATATGGCAGGGGGAACAAATTTGTACTACCTAAACACACATTTGAAAAAATGCATTAATTCTATAGAATACCTATCTATACATAAGAGAATATGAGGTCATAACGCTTCTGATAGTAAGTTTATCAACTAAGCTAATCCATAAGATTTTTAGTTGTAGATATGATAGCGATAAATAGTAGTCAAAATTTATGTAGGGCAGTAGAAAATAATATATTTTTGTTCAACGATATTTAATAAATATATATGAGATTATTGGTCTGTATAGGCACCATATTTAGCTAGATAATATAGGTTTAATTATTTTTAAAGATATAGGTATGAGTATATGAAAATAATGTAGATTCAACAATACTATTAATATGCTAAAACTAGTGTATTAACTAGTGTAAACTAGTGTATTTGGATCCAAATTTTTAAAATTCAAGTGGAATTTAAAATTAGAGAAACATTGGACAAAATTAAAAGACTATGCTGAGATAATATTTTCTGATAAAATTATTTTTTATGAAGAAGTGACTAATTTTCTATTGCTTTCTCTTTCTTCCCACTATCTGTGCAAAATATGTTCAAAGCAATTATTATTTGATATTTAACCGTATTATTTGATACAATAGACTGCAGTGGCAATCTATCTCGTAAGATCGGAAATTTTCCTTAAAAGCCCTTAAAAGTGGAACCATTGTCATATATCATATACAATAATAGTCATAGTTGGCAAAAACTTATCGACGTCGCCTATGTTTAACATCTTTCAAGTTTTTATATTTAATAATAATAGGATGTAATAAATTTTACCTATATGAAATTGCTCAACATTAACTTCACTTTTAAGTGATGGTCTATATCTTGATTATTGCAGTAAATCTTAAATATTAGTGAAATATAACATATTATTATATATAATATATTATAAATATAATATATTATATATTATTGCCTCCTTCATTCGTTAGTACCACAGTTCTCTTAATTTCAAGACTAAATCGAGTTGATTTAGAACCGTAATTAATGAGATTAAAGCCGCCACTCCAACCTACGCTACCATAATGTGTTTGTACACAATTAGAAGTTTGAAGAGCAGGTCAATAAAAACTAAAAAAATATTTTCTGTTCAAAAATTAAATAAAGTTAATTTTAAATGTTTGTTTTGTTTCCCCAAAAATATCGAATATAAAGTTTTGATATTGTAATTTTGTTACTTCCAGCAAATGAACGAATCAATCTGATAATTATGCTGACTACAATAAATTCCTAAACTCTTAAAGCAATTTATTTTGTGTAATAGCCCAGGGAAGAATACTGTTTATGCGGACCTGAATTTAGCCGTTGCTTTCACTTCGGAATAAAGAAAGTGTAGGTATATCTTGTCTAAAGCAGTTAGATTAGATTTAAAAACGGGTTGGGAACTTGTCACCACATCACAGAATCCCTTAAGGATTATTGTGACATAGTCACTTTAGTTTCATAGACGAATAGCAGTTACGCCATTATATCCTTTGGAGAGATGTTATCTTATTCCGTTATAAGTGGGTGAAAAGTTAATAAGTACCGAATTCTAAGTGTGACGACTATCACAGTGATACAAAACGTGTTTTGCTGTTTCCTATTTTTCGAAACAAAGTCTGCAGCAATCGTCTCTTGTAATACCTAGGTTTGATAGATACTTTTTAACTCCACAATGTCCAATGAGAAACCCTGTGACAAGTCGGATGCCATTTCTGTTCAGCATTAGAATCATTGATCGATTCGTTATAAATTCTTTAGCTTGTCTGCAGATAATTACCTTATCTCTATCAGTCTGAGCTGCTCTTTCAAGCCATTCGTTAATTTTAAGTTTGAAAAAGCTGCATGAAGAACCGCAGAATGGTTGTGGCCCAATAAGACATGAGGCCATTTTAAAAATGGTATCACAGTGTGCTAGAAGATGAACTAAGTTTGTCGACAAGAGTCAACAGCTATATGACTAAACATAACTAACCTAAGCTAAGGATATTTAAAATATTTCTATATTAGAATGGCAACAAATTTAGTTTAAAAAGAAACTAGAACAAACTTAATATGAAATTCTTACTTACATTGAATAGCGCAAACAAAAATGACAAATATGAGAAATTTACGAGTAGTTGGGTTAGGAACACTCCCGATGAACATCTAAAATGCAAAAATAAGCACAGAGGAATTCCACAGTTGCTACTTTTAAATTAAATCAGTCTTTGTGCTTCCTCCGTTTAGCACGATGTAATCCACATCGCTACATTTGTCGCGAGTGATGGTGGAACTTGTGGCTGGAAATCATCATAATGCGGTTCGCATAGAAACATAAATTTCACACAATATTCTACAAACACCGCAAACGTGTCTTGATACTAAAGTACCCGGCTAACAATCAATACAAATAATATTTCACTCTCAAGCAAGACTCGTCTAGAAGGTAAGGCTCTGTTCTTTACATTGCGAAGGCAAATTTGATGTGCAATGTAAGGCAGTGTAAGGCAATGTCAGCAAAGGAAGTTGAATTTAAATTCAATTGATTTGTCGCTTCGATCTTTGCATAACTTTCAATTTAATTCAACACGCTTCAATTTAATATAATTGCATGCAATCAACAGGTTGGAACACATATTCAAATGCACTTCGCCAAATTGCTAATAAGCAAATAGGATTAGGAGGTCACGAATAAATAGAAGAGTAGAATAGTGTCGGTAGATGAGTTCGGAATAAAAATCTATAGATTTGAGCCAATTGCATAAATAGATTCTATTTCGGTGCAACGATTATTATTTTCTCAGAAATTCTTGATTTTTGCATTTGCATCTTAATATTAATATGTGTATTAATAATTCATATGTGTTAATAATTCAGTAATAACTTCATGACATCAACAAAATAGTTAAAGAAGAGCTAATTAGGGGTCGTGCTGGTATCATGTGATATCACAATGGTTTGATTAAGCCTATGTAACCATTGCTAAATGAAGACAGCAGAATGAAGTCAGACCTGTGTACTTCTATAATAATTCCATTTATCGTTTAGAAATGTTGAAATTTTTTCTTTATTAGTAACTATTAAGTTTTTATTATTATTAAGTTTTAAATTGTTTATAGAGAGTATATTAAGTTGGCTAAGTTGTTTGTAACACTGAAACTTTATCTGATCACCTTGATGTGACAACTCAACCTAGCATTATACGCTTCTATGCCCCTTGGATTGTCTTTCCATCTATCTACTTTACTGTCACCGAACGTGTCTAGAAGTTGTTAAAGGCAAACACTTTTAAATAACAAGCTATATATGAAAGTGTCTTCTTACTTGTAAGACGAATAGCACATTGGGGTTTCGTACAATTTTAAGCAAATATAATTGCTAATATAAAGAAATACCATAGATGTCTTTAGGTTGTGGCAGTCATTACTGACAAGCTGCCAAAATAAAAATCCATTTTAATGTTGTATGTCACACCTGCTATTAGTCAGAAAAAAAAACTATCTATCAGTTTTTCTTTGCATGCTTTTTTCTTTGGAGACAGAGAGCAGTCAACAAAGATAAACTGTTCTTTGATAATCGCAAAGAGTTAGCGGAAGCACACATTACGTGCCTGATATAACCACGCTGTATCAACAAACAGCCAATGAAATAGTTGGTAACAAGGATGTGGCATCAAAACAAAGCGAAACCACTAATTAGACTCAGCCACCACTTCAACTAACCTACCACTTTCAACTAGTCTCTATGATTGACATTTGAATTATTCATTTAACGTAATTTGATATGTCAAATATCATTTGGATTGGCTCAGATATATGTATGCTTTTATGTTTGAAACTTTTGTATTTATTTCTATATTGCAAATAAAATCCTTTTACCAATAATGAAATCAACGAGTTCAAAGTTATGTATAATTGCTATATAAGTACAATCAGTCAGATTCATATAACATATTTGTACAAAGGCAATAATGATTTGATTAGAGAAAGGAAGCGGGTGGTATGCTCTCCAATATAAATGCAGATCTATACTAATTATTAAGACCAAATTTATAGTCTGAAGGAACAAATCATAAGAATCGAGTACAATTTGAATATGATATGAAGAAGTCATTTGTATTAACAGAATTGCGTTTGTTCCTTACGTCAATGAATTTAAAAAGTTTGTATTTCTAATCCGTTAGTACTTTTAAGGAATACTGTATGAAGGGTATTTAGGATTCGACAAAGCCAAAGTTAAATTTTTGACTTCTTTTAAATTTTACTTTCAATTTTTTCCATTTTCTTTTAAATATCCAATCGGTGTACAATGTAGTAGGAAAAACAGCAAATGCTCATCCGTGGATAAAAAGAGCTTGCTTCGTTATGCCAAAAGCAGGTGCTTAAATATTATTTATTTACTCAAGTTTTCCGTTTCTAAGCACGTAAACTTAACGCTACTGTCCATCAAATTTAAGACAAACTTGAAATTGAAGTACTTTTATTAATCCTTAAAAAGTGCTTAAAGAGATTTTTTCTGAAGAGTCTGCGAAATTTTAAAATGAAGAAGGCACAAAACACACAACTTGTATAGAAATCAAAATAATTAACTAAATCAAATCTCAAAGAAATTCTCTGATGTGCCCATAAACAAAGATGAATTCTGCACACATGCTTATATGTGAGCATGTGTATGAGCCCACGCATGTACAAATCTTTAAGCAAGTGCTAATTGCCTGTCCCAATGATACCCAACACTTCGGCATGCCCAAGCAAGTAAAACATTAGGCATCCACGACATGCTTGATTTGTTAAGGAACATGGAACGTGAAATCTGCATTTGAGTTTGGATTTGGCTATGTTTCTTATGTTCAATGTTCCTGCAATGTTATCTGCCTTCGTTGAACACAGTTTGCTATGATTGCTTGAAGGAATTTTTATGAGCTTGGAAATGTGGGTTAGCATGACCGCTGTAGGTGTGTAGGTGTGTATGTGCGTACGCGTGTGTTCTGTTAAGTGTGATGTGCATATAAAATGGCGGTTACACAAATTTTTGAAGCTCTAGGCTAAAAATCAAAAATTAAAATTAATAACAAAAGCAACAAACACCCACAAAGCGTAAAAAACGAAAGCAAATATTATATGGACATAATACAATGATATGCCTGCATTTATCATAGAAAACAAAAATAAAATAAATGCCACTTGTGGGCCAACTTCTGAAAAATCCTATCCTTTTTGGGGTTTTGCTCGAAGCTGTATTGTTTTTCTTTTTTTCTGTTTCCTTCGTTGTTTTTATTTATTTTTTTTTTGTTTTTGTTGATTAAACAAATTGACTTATATCTCAGCTATGCACAGTCAAAAAGAAAAGTTTTTTGTTTATTTTTTATAATTTTTAAAAATCATTATAATGTTTCTTATGCTAAAAACATTTTCTTAAACAAATCGTAACTCAACCGTGTTTATAAATTATTTTATATTTACATATAACATATTTGTGTTATGTTTTATATAAAAATATATTTCTTTGCTGTTTGTTTATTTAGGACATTTTCCTTTTGTCATCATATTAGGCTAATGTCCCAAAGCGATGCTGTGCTTTTTACTCGTTTAGTTTTACATTTAAATTATAATATATCAACAATTTTTATTGGGGCTTAATTGATGTCACACTTTGACCACAATTTATAAAAAGTTAGAAATTTTATTTAAATAATTATTATTTCCAATTCACCAATTTGGTTTTATAGAACAGGTTTATATAATTGCTTTTAAATTTCAATTATAATTTACATATATTATATATATATATATATATATTTTCTTTATTTAACAATATGTCTTTATTGAATTGCTTTAAATTAAAGCCTAACAATAATTACATTACAAATATAATGATTTTGTAAATTATTTTAAGGGGCCTCTAACTAAGTAGCCAGGGTTTATTTACCAGATATCACGGCGTATAAGTTGAATTAATCAGAATGATTTTTAGGAAATCCGGATGGCGGGTCTATTTTTCCGTTCAGGTCTAGATGAATTTGTCATATTAGTAAGAGGTCTAGCCAGGGGATTCACTTCGTTTTTAAGATTTGAAATTTATATATATTAAATAAAAAATATAAGCTCCTGCATTCACTGCAAGTTGCATTCAGCATGGACAATTTAATGCATATAAATTCATATATATTAAAATAATAGAGAAAGAAAGAGATAGTGACAGAGTGGGAGCGAAAGAGATAAGGAGAGAGAGTAAGAGAGAGACAGAGAAAAAAAGTTCATTTTTGCAATATTACAGCAATTATTAGAGAAATTTGGCAAAGTTTTGCCAAATGGTCAAATGCTACTTAAAATTAATCAATGTTTACCGAAAAATGTCCAGAATTAAGTTAAGCATGCGTGTACAAAGAAATCCTGTTTGGACAACTGACTTTTGAAAAAATAACTGACAAAAATGTTCAGACGATTACGATAAACAATATAATACAAAATATGTAGCAGAGATCCTAAGGAAACCGAATAGTGCATGTAGAAACAAATGTACATAAAAGCGAAATCTTTTGTATGAACCTGATTATTGCAGAAAATTGTATTATCTAAATGTATAAGGAAAGATTTATGCATAGCAATCAATTGATAAGTTCGTCACAATAGCAACCAAGTGGGTAATCAGCTACATTTTGTTTCTACACATTTTTGTTTAAGAAAATTATTATAATTATTTATCTTTAAATAAATGTTTTCATTTTTTAATGATGGAATTAAATAAATGTAAACGTAATTGTTAAGATATTAAAATGTTTGTACATTTCAGTATAAAGACTAAAATAAAGAAGAAATATTCTGCTTCCGAGTTTAGGTATAGATTTTAATAAATATCGTAAAAGTAAAATACCAATTTTGATATTGTAGGTTAATGTTTCTAATTTAATATTTATAATATTAATGAAAATTGATTTACAGTCATTCAAATGATAAATATTATTGGATTATTTAAGCCTGTTTATTGCCCATTTTAAAACTGAACAAGATAATTACACATATCTAAAAGGCTTAGAATATAGAATCCAGCTATTTGTGCAGATTTATGTTGGTGATTTGCATAAATGGTCATATATTCATGTTAAATCACCTAATAAATATTTGCTTTCGAGATATTTCCACCAAATTTTAATTGTGGAAAATTATTTATCATAAAAAGTTCAGCAACATTTCGTAGATGATATATATCACAGCATCACATAACTCCTAGTGATAGCTTATCTTCTAGCATTTTCACTAGGAATGACGTATCTTCAATGACGTACACATGAAATTATGTTTATGAAAATATGGCACTTAGTAAGAGAATTCATGCTGTAGCGGAAGCGCCTAAAGCTACACAATGTGAAAAAAATACAATTGCTCCATCAGCATTAAGTTTGTGTTTTATTTTGGTTGATTGGACCAGTTGAGTGCGCAACGGAGCACTGTGCGTGCCTTCGTCAGGACATCAGGAAAAAAGCTTCATTAGTTATGCACCCAAAATGATTGGGCTAAGCGTAAAGAAAAACATACTCGCTCAATTGCATGAGCACATTTTTATCCTCGAACCCAAATCACTTATCAACACCAACGCGCCCAGAACAAAAACACAAGGAACACCATTGCAACTTCATCATTAAAATGATGAAGTTGTTCCGCCGCAAAAAAGGTCAAGTGCTTTTAGCAAAGCAAAATATAAAAGTTTATTAGTTTAAAGTCTTTCACATGACGATGGCAGAGGCAGAATATTTCTTCACACTTTGCCTTTGAGGAAATTTTAAAATTTTATTTTAAGTTTTAATATAAGCAAAAGTTGCAATGTTGAAATGCAATTAAGCAATTAATTCTGAACAAGGATTAAAATGTTTATATTGGAATTTATTGCCGCATTTGAGATTAAGAAGAGCGAACTAAAGTTAATATCACAAGCAAAGTTTTAGTACCTAATTCATTTCTACAAAGTAACGGCATTAAAAGAATATAGTTATTAACAAAAAGTCATTATTTGGAATGTTTCTATAATTCATTAAGAATATTTCGATATATAGACCAGAATAGATATTTCAAGTTGCAATGAAATCTATGATCCATTTTTGTATCATTTTTTCTATATCATTAGATTATGTCAATCATCCGATTAGATGATTTTATCACTTTCATTCAGTCAGAATGTTTCTCTGAATCCAATTATCTCAATAAATTGTAGTATCAAACTTAATTTACTGAATCTTATTTCTTCATCTAATATAAGACGCTCAACTCAGTATCTTTTTCGTTTGTGCATCAGTACCAGACAAATGATCGACTTGTGGCTTGAATTCGTGGTTTTATAATTCAACCTATGTTGAGCTGTCAGATTTCCTATAATAATGAGTATTATTTAATCTTAAAATAATATCTATACATAAGAATTTTAACATTATATACAATCTTAAAAGCGTCATAGTATTTTGTATTTGGAATATAATAGAGCTTAATTCAAAAAATGTTCAGATAACCCCTATAGACAATGTTATTTAGAAAATATCAAAATATCCTCGACATAATTCACTAAAGTACAAGAATTAAACCAGTTACTGAAATAGTACAAAGATATTATGAATATTTATTTAATTTTCTTGAAATTTTCAATTCACAATATAAAGGCATGTGTAATACGTCAAAATAAGATTCAAAGATGGCTCCTGGCGGAGCATAAGGCAGTAACAAACTTTTTTCAATTTTGATGATTCACTCGACACACAATCAGTGCATCAAGGTAATAAACGAGCAGCCTCTTCGTTGTAGGCCTTGGAGGTTCCATTCCTCGCGGTTTTCGTTATGTTAATCAAAACTTTCTCAAGGCTTGGCCTATCCAATTCTATTTACTTTCCTGATTTTCCCTCTCGATCTCAGGTACAAATATATTTTGACCAAAAACTAATATGATAATTTAATTGCGTATGATTAACCGTGATTTTCGAGGTACCAATCTTCAAACTTGCACATTATTATATGAAACCCATTAAAGATAATTAAACGCGTCTATTTTATTTTATATCTTCTATCTAGAGTTAAAAAAGGTGATCAAAATAGCACATTTTACCAAAATTTGTAGTTCAATCACGGCGTGTAGTTAGCTGAGTTCTGGCTGAGTACACAAAAACCTCAAATGTTATTTTTTAAAATGTAAAAGTTGCAATCGCTCTCACCGTATAAAATTGTATTAATATCAAATATAGTGCCAACCATCTATACATCTATAATATACTACAATAAAGAACTGAGTATATCAAAAACTGTATACTTAAAATTGTAGGGTGCAGATTCATATAATATTAATTATATTTCTTATAGCGAAAAAAGTTCTATAAACGCGTACATCTATGGTTCCATGCCATATTTCTTAGCATTCTTTATTTTAAGCCATAAGTTAACATTTATTTCTTTTTTCCACTATTTGAACTTGTCCATTATTTAATGAAGTTGTTGTTTAAATTTTCAGTGCATAACTCCTTCGCAGGACTCGTACAATTAGTATCCATCATAAAGTGACGTAAGCAGATATGGCAAAGCACATCTTAATATTTTCCACAATTTGCTGTACTCTATGGATACTTTTTGGTGAAGCGAATGGCATAGACAATGTGCACGTAGAGGTAATAAACATTTAATTACTTCATCCCATATGCATATAATCTCATAACTTCTTATTTACCTTAAAAATTCTTTTCACTATAATTTTTACTTTGAATAATTTGCATATATAATTTTTTGCATATATAATATAAAATTAAGTTATAATTTCCTCTTAACATTTCTAAAAAGGTGAAAGGTAAGCAGCGTACCAGACGTGATGTGGCAGAACAAATACCAGAAGGTACTGAAGTGCCATTAATTGGTGGAACAGAAGAACTGAACGAGAGCAATAATAACAATAAGATTGATAAAATAATGAAAAACTTTGAGTAAGTTAAAGATACTCACAATTATAATAGTTTTAATATATATTCACATAACATATGATGTGCTAATCTTAAATTTAGTACGTAGTACACTAAACAATTGGAGTTCTTCGTCGTATACATAAATAATGAAATTCAATTTTCATCTTTTTAGTTCGACAAACGAACTGAATCTAGTGAAACGTGCTCCAAGTGGTTTTACTGGAATGCGTGGCAAGAAAGAAAACAATGATGTAAGCCTACAAGATAGCAATTACGGGCCCATAGATCCGATTGAGTACACATATAACATGGATGAAGATTATAATGATGCCTTCGGTATTCGCTATAAAAAAGCACCGTCCGCATTTTATGGTGTACGTGGTAAAAAGTTTAATATTGGCAGTAAGGACACAAATCGTCTGGATTCGTTATTGCAACAATTCGAAGAGCAACGTTTACGTGAGGTTCTTTTAGAAGATTTTATAGATCGATTAGCCACCGCTACTGTTTCACAAAATGAAATAAATAAACGCGCACCTACTGGTTTTACAGGCATGAGAGGTAAACGTCCTTCAGTAAATTATGGTTATGAAGAAATTGGTGAAGATGACGGTATATCAAAACGTGGACCTTCGAACGCTTTCGTTGGTGTGCGTGGCAAAAAAGATGTTGATCATCAGACATATAAGAGAGCAGCAACGCAGGTTAGCTAAATACATATAATAAATAATGATTATTATAAATATAAATTTAAATGTTACATACATATTATATATGCATAAACTATTATATGTTACAATCTAAAATAAAAAGTTTTCAGAAATTTATTTATAATTTTCTTAAAAAGTCTCTAAATTCACGTGGTAAGAAACAACGTTTTGTGGACTTTGGAAATAAATTCGTCGCAGTACGTGGCAAAAAGAATGAACTTGATTCAGAACCCACAGATGATGTACTTGAAATAAAACCAAATAGACAAAGGTACTATGTCAACATTTTGCCGTCTCTACTATATGACTCATATGCTAAACGTACTCCAAGTGGATTTGTTGGCATGCGGGGCAAGCGGGCAGCAGTTGACTCAAATGGTAATTAAATTTTTATACAATTATTTTTAAGATTATTCTTCAGATGTCTATTTAAAGTCTTTTTGCATATATTTTTAATATTTTTTATTTTACCATTAATAAAAATGTAAGATATATAGAATTTAAAATTTTATGTTTTAAATTTTATAATATAAATATAAAAGGCGAAGATGAAGATGAAACGCGTTGGTGATGATTTAATTTCTGAATATTTCCTTAAATGCCAATAATTTATTGTTTTAATGACCAAAAAATTTTTAAGAATAACTTTGTTTTCTACGGGTCAATAGTTAAATAATAAACTTTTTAAAATAATTTTATTTGTTTTAAAAGATTTTATTTTAACTCACATTTCGACTATAATCTATAGACATCATCAGGGTACTAATGCTAGTACCATAATATCATTAGTACCCTGATGATGTCTATAGATTATAGTCGAAATATCGATTCAAATAAAATCTTTTAAAAACAAATAAAATTTTTTTAAAAAGTTTATTATTTAAAATAAAATCCTTTAAAAATAAATAAACATTTTTAAAAAGTTTATTATTTAACTATTTTCCAATTATCCCGTAAAAAACAAAATTATTCTTAAATAGCAATTTAAATAAGTTGAAATAATTTGCTAGATCTATTTTAATTGCAGGCGGATGCTTTATTTAAATCTTATGTTATTTATTCGTGGAAAAGCTATATCTGGAGCTCCTAATATTAAAGGCACTAATCAATTTCCAAATCCACCAATTATAATTGGTATTATTATAAAAAAAATTATAATGAAAGCATGTGCTGTAACAATTACATTGTAAATTTGGTCATCTCCAATTAAGGCACCTGGGTGTCCTAATTCTGCTCGAATTAAAATTCTTAAAGAAGTTCCCACTATTCCAGCTCATGCAGTATTGCATTTAATCCTACTCTTGATGAAAATTTATTAGTTTCTAAAATTAACTACCTTTGTTATTCTAGTTTTTATAAACGAAAACAATTCACTCTTTTTCTAGCCAATGTATCACTTAATATCACTCAATGTGGTGATATTTCAGTTGGCACCTCACTGAAATGCAACTCTTGTTTCTAGGTTAGGCTAGGTTACTTTGGGAACCTTCAATTAGCAGCAGTTCACCCATGAAAAAGCAAAAGCTTAGTTAATCCTGTCAGCGATTTTGAATAAGTCGTTCCTTACTCTGCAGAAGACTATAGTTGTCTATTTAATATACATACTCGTTCAATTTTGTGTATTTGTATTCCCATAATTCAGAGCAATTCAATCCATTTCGTATGTAATGGATAATTTGAAAAATAGTAATAAATCGATATAAAAATATTTTAAAAGTATTTAAATCTTCCTACGTTTTATGTTCCTTAGCTCCTCAGCTCCTCAGTTTTTAAAGTTCATTAGATAACTCACGTTCACATAATGAAGAAAATATAAAAATATGAAGCGTCTCGTTATGCTTGTTTTCGTTTGTCTGCTTTCAATGAGACGAGGCTCAACGTCTGTTGGGCCTGTGACAGTTAGTTAAAGAGTCTGTGTATAATGCACCTGTATTCCGGCATTTAAGTTGTAGATTTGCTTTTGTACATTTGTAATAGCGAATAAACAAAACGGAAGCATTTACGCAAACACTTTCCTCAAGAGTTTTGCAAAAGGCATAAACGTAAAAATATAACAAGGATTTGTCCAATTGACATTTAACCCTTGAGTAATGCTTAACCTTTTTTTTCTTTAAAAATTTCTTTTTCTTCGTATATATGTACCTTTTTTAATGCATCTAAAACAATTGTATCTCACCAGTTTTTTTTTCCATTTTTGCAGTTGCCAATAAAGACGACAAAGAGTGAAATGATTCAATCGTTGCCTACAAAATACATTTTTTTATTGTTAAATTTATATTAATTTATTTTTAAACTATGTTTATCAAAAAAATAAGTTCCTTTTTAACTAAAAACATAAATTTAACATATTATTAAATGTTTATAATTTTTTTTTGAAATTCTTCAAAATTTTATTTAATAGTTCGTGCCAATCGATCAAGGGCTGGGATAGATTGTTTCGAATTATTATTTCTATTACATTATATGTATTTATATTTAAAAAATATATTCAAATTAGTAAAGCAAAGGTATAAGACTAAACACTGCTTAGCTTAACATTATTATAATAATAAAAAATTCTTAAGCTCCGAACACAGTTATAAGTTTCCTAATTGAGCATTAAATGCGATATCTTATATATGTATATATATAAATATATATATGTCTGTGTACGTAACCATATATATACATACGAATATTAAAGAACTTAATTTTGTTTAATTAATTAATTAATAAATAAAAATTGTTTATTTATTTGCTTTAATATTGTATTATTAAAATATATAAAAACGTTTTCAAATAGCACAGAATATCTTAATGTAAATAAAAATTGAAAAATGCATTAAAATTAATAAATTATATTAAAAATATATTATTAACTTATAATTATTGTTTTATTTTAAAGTTAATTATTCAAGGTAAAAATTAAATTGGTTGCTTGAAGTGGTGACTCAGCTTATATAGTGGTTTCGCTTTGTTTTGGTACCCATCCTTGCTAACTATTTTATTAGTTGTTTGGGTATACAGCTCGGTTAGATCAAGTACGTGCAAAAAAAGACCCACGTTAATGTGTGCTTCTGCTAGCTCTTTGCGATTATCAAAGAACAATTTGGCAAGAGGGGACGCTTCCAAGAGATAGTGGTCAATTCTTCTGACTGGTTGTTGGCATAACAACGAATATAATAAGGAAATTGCTTCTAAAATGGATCTCCGTTAGGCTAAAAACAGTAATGACTGCCACAATGTAAAGACATCGTAACATTTTTTATTATCAGCGTTCATATTTACTAAAGATTCAACACATAATGATTTAGGTAGTTTAAAATAATGGTTAAGGCGTAGTATGTCTACACTCATGTACAAATAAATTTTGAAGTAAATCATTTGAAGTAAAATCGTTACTCTTAAGTATAGTTCATTACATTAAGAAAAGCTGAACTGAATGACAACAGAAGACATACGATACTAAAAATATATCTAAAACAGGTTTTACTATGAAATCAACTATAACAAATATGTATAGATCGTATAATGAGTTTATTACAGGATATTTTGTTAGAGTTACTACTTCATCTTCCTTTTTATTTACGAAAATGCAGAGATTGTCAATTTATTAATAAAATATAAGATACTTACTTTGATATATAAAGAGTTAAATCAGTTAGTTTTACTTTCTTTTTTGTTTGGTGTACTATTCCCGCTATTTTCTTTTTCGTTGTATAATGTATATAAGTTTTTTTTTTTCATTAGAGTTGGAATCTTTTAAAGATGCTGTTAAAACATATCCGATTCATACTGTTCGCTACCAACCTTTCTCGGGTGTACGCAGGTACGATGCTCTTGCATACGCCAAACTTGCGACACAGTACGCCTAAACCTTAACCCCTATAATTAACGCTACCCTTTAAAAAATGACCGCCAAATATGTATTACTTCGCGAGGGCGAGTTCCAACGCTCTATTTCTTAACCATCAGTTACACTCTTTTGGTGTTCTCGTTTATCTCGTAGCAGTTGTTGTATGTATAGGAGTTGGAAACTTATGTAGGCCCAAATCAGATTAACCTTGCTTGAGTTTTGGTCCGGTAAATAAATTATACATTCTGCATAAGTAAAAGTTATTTAATTACGTATAATACAATATACAAATAGTTTAAAGAATATTTTATTGATGTTTAAATAATAGATGTTTACATGTTTAATTTGTGATATATGTTCAAACAGCACCTTCAAACAGACTTTTCATACATTTAATGGTGATTGTATAAATCCCTAACCATTTTTTCGGTTATATGTATATGTTTTGCCTTTAGGATTGAATATCTCAAATATATTTAACATCCCATTTTTTTATATTATTCCTGGAAAGCGATCGCTTTATGTCAATTGCGTAATTAACTGGAAAGTGTTCACCATTTATTTCAATATAATTGGATGCATATACCAAATGCATATGTCCCTGTGTTGACGTATGTTAGATTGTACGCGCACTTGGGTACTTATTACCATCCTATATATAAGTACTCACAGTATTTTTAGTCTAAACATTTTTAATAATTAAAATTTTTTTTTTTTTTAAAAACGACAAAAAATTTGTACTCTATATAGGTTTGAGTATAATATATTTCCTATTGTTCAAATTTGAATATGCAGATACATGTTACAGATACATGCATCAGTTACCTAAATATCAAATTCAGTTATTTGGGCATTAAGTATTTCATTATTTTTCCGGACATTAAAATATTTTTCTGCTACACGGATTTTTCAGGTATTAAAATATAATCGCACGGGATTCTTTAAACAAAAGGATCAGTAAAAAATAAAATGTATACTAAAGAAAAGAAATTTATAGATAATTAAATAAGTAGCGAAATGTGTCCAGCTCCTTGCTTACGCCGACGACATTGTCATCATTGGGCGTAACAAGCGTGATGTTACAGCTGCTTTAGCTGCCATCAAAAAGGAATCTGCAAGAATGGGCTTAGAGTTAAATAAGGCACGGCACCGCCGTAACGAACACCAATGATGTCAGCCTGAAGATAAGACGAAGAATCATTATTGGTAATAGGTGCTACTACGGGCTCAGTAGGCAATTGGTATGTAAAGCTCTCTCTCGACAAACGGAACTTACGCTCTATAGGTCGCTCATCCTCCCTGTGCTTGTGTATGGTGCAGAAGCATGGACGTTATCACAGAATGATGAAGCAGCACTGGGAGTGTTCGAGAGAAAAGTTCTTCGTAAGATCTTTGGTCCTCTACGAGTTATCTACGAGTATACGAGTATATCACGATATTGATGTAATTCGGTAACGGGTTGTTATGGCCAAATAAATAAGTAAGTAAGTAAATAAGTAGCGATGGACAAGGTCAAGTTATACAAAAAGGACATGTATAACTACGAGAAAAATCCAAACTAATTGAGAATAATATTTTTTAAACTGTTTAGTATGTAAGATTTAGTATATAAGAAGCAAAATTATAGAAAATAAATGAGTTCAGCATTCGTGGTGTACATGTAAAGACATGTTTTCGTCCTAGTAGTCCTTCGAGCTAACGGAATTAACGACTTAGATACAGTCCACTCCAACAGAGAAACGCAAAACTAACAAAGGTTAGTAGCGTTTGGAAAAAATTCTCGTAAATAAAATAACGAGAGGAGAGTTGAACATTTCTTGTATAAGTAAAAACACGTGTTTTTTATTCACCTATTCTATTCTATAATATTTTAAATATATTATCAGGCATGAAATTACCGTGAATACGGGAAGTCGTGTAGATTAAACAATTGTGTAATATATCAAGAACACTATGGCCATAAAGGCAACAAAATCAATCTGTTTATTTCCGTCATTGATGATAAGTATTTAAATGGTAAGTGTGTGGCTACACAGATATTCTGCAGACAAAGAGGTAACAGGCATAGAACTGATCCTACTTAAGTATTAACAAATTTCTATTGTTAGGTGTACACAACAGCAGAATAAACGATTGCCGTGCGTTCACGCTTGTAATATGAGAAATAGAGATTTATATAGTGAGAAATTTATGAGAGTAATTATTCTGTTCTATTCGAATATCAACTGCATACATTTCTGCCGCTTGGTGTGCGGAGTAGCTGGCCGCACATTTAAACGTTGGAAGTGGTTTCGATTTTGTTCAATTACTGCATAAACATATATATATGGTGCTGAGCATAAATTCTTGTTTGTTTGGTTTGATGTTATGATAAGTATGTGAAAAGTTGTGTTTATTCCATATTAATATATTTAACATATGCATACATATATAAATTAATAATTTAATTTATTTAATATGTTATTTAGTTAATGAATTGTTGAATGTAATATTGTGAATATATTATTGCCTAATGTAATATAGTTATCGTTAATAAATATCTGATATATTTCAATTTGTCATTTTTGAATTAAAAGGGACATGGAAAAAGACCATTGTAGAAAAGCCACACACCCTTTCATATAGGGCAAGCGTCGTCACTGCCCCAGCGCTGAGTGAGTTTTAATATATGAGGTCGGCGTTTTAACACCACGGTATTATTTCTATAGCCGTCTATTTTAAAGTAAACATCCTCTATAAGTTACTTATCACATTGATTTTAGTAAATACTAGAGAGAGCAAAAAAGATTTAGATAGCTCATAGGACAAAATATATTTAGAAATACTGGTTATCTATCAGTATTTAGATTATTAGATCCCAATGATAATCCAGAAATTTATTTTTAATTTTTTATTACTATTGCTGTTTATTTACTCAAATTTGTAGTGACTAATAGTTTTTTTTCTGCAATATATCAAGAGAAATTATCTTTGCAAACAATTTATACTAATGCAAGCATAAGTTTTTCACAAAACTGTGTTCAAAGTAATATTTCATAATATAAGGAAAACTCATAAGATCATAGCACTACTAAGTGTGATGGACCAATAGTAAAGATATATGCATGTGTGTTTTTGTTCAGCAAAAAGATATGAGTCATAATGTAAGGACTTTTTTATTGCTCTTCAGTAATGGGTGAACGTATTGTTATTACAAGACTCGGTCCTTTCAGTGTTGATACTTACGAATATTTTGTAATCGATTTATATGGTCAGTTCATGACCGTTTCGTATATCGATTGTTTCATCTATTGATTCTCTTATTTCTAAAGTATTAAACTGTACTGAATTGATTTCTTTCCATTACATTTAAATCTAATCTAAGGACCTATTAGCATAGCGGTAAAAATGCAGACTTCATGAATCTATTTTACCAATGAAAGAGTTATTCCTACGCTTCTAATTTTCTATTCCTACAACTCGAATTTTTGTTTAAGCTTAACTGTTCTTAAGTAATAATTTTTATATTTCCCATCACGTTTCATCTTTTAAGATTTTAAATAAATAAAAAATTCATAAAGTTATGCGGTCAGAGAATGGCAGATTCATCAAGGATTCAGAAACATTTCAACACGTTTTTCCTTTTAATTTATTTGCTTAAATTCTGAGTATTGTGCTGGTTAAAAATCCTTTTTATATGTCTCTATTTTCATTTAAAGTTGTAAAAAAATATAATGAAAATATTTCTTTAATTTAAATGTCTTAACTTTTAATTCATAGAATGTTTGAGCAAAAAAAAGTAGTTTTTGATGAACACAATTTGTGAATAATTTTGTAATTTTACTGAGGTATGCAGCCGATAATATTAATTAGATTTGATAAATATTTATTATTTATTTTTATTGCTTTCTAACGAAATAAATGCTCTAATAACCATAAATATTTTGTTTGCAGTTTGGCGCAGCGAAACACATTATCACTGTTTACCGACAGATTGAAGCCATCCAACCAACCCATTCGATTATCGAACCACCTCACCACCACTTCGTTTGATAAGCCAATAAATAAGCAAAATAATTTTAATGAAAGCATAAAGTATAACAAAATACATATACAATTGCTCTTTACGAAAATAAGTGGGGAAGTTTTATTTGAAGAATGTAGAGGCTTGAATTCAATCGGAAATTAATATGCAAATCACGTCCAAATTCAATTTTAAAAGAATTTATTTTATTTTTAATTAATGAAATTAATAATTTATAAGAAATTATTAAATTTATTAAAAATTATCCCCACATATTAAAAATTGTACCCCACATAAACCGTATTACCTTAGTCTTTTCTTACCAGATGTTCTTATGGTACCTAACTCATATCATATCAATTACCGTATTACCTTACGTAGGTACAATTTATGTACTTATTAATCTTCACCGTGGTCAATTGCTTATATTTTACCATAGAATAATAACATGCAGTTTTAATCTTACTTACAAAACTCTTCTTATCCTCTCAGTTTCCCGCAACTATTTTCCAATCTTTGATACCAAATTCGCCTCATACCAGTTACCAGCTTATCAATGTAGTGAAATCAGGGAGCCCCCCCTTCATTCCATTCGGACTTTGGAATCACAATTTAATTGATACTGATCGGAGTGTTTAACTTGAACTTCCGAATCAATATTAAAGATCCAAATTTCGTATTCAGAGATATGTATTAAATATACATCAGTTTGGTATTTGCGAATTTTCTACACTTCTTTCTGAACTTCTTACAGGACACTGTAGACTTAATTACCACATGAAGATTACAGGTGCGCTAGAAAGTGACGTAGGCGGTAAGACGTTAGTCCCAAATCAAATAGGTAAAATTAAGCCCACAGCAAGTACGAGATTTATAAATAGTATAGAATTGTATTAGTTGAGCCTTTAGGCGCACAATAGATCTTTTAGACCGGGGTACATTCATAGCCTATTATTTAATAATAATAATAATTTGCGAATTTTCAGTTCTGTGGATACGAGTTTTTTAGTATAATGTATAATTGCGTTTTATAAAAGAGTATAATAAAGAAATTAAGAATTTTCAGATAATCTTAGGAACATTTATTGAAATAAAATTTTGAACCAATCATATACCGCTCTCCTACAGTTGGCCTCAAAAATAAACTATCTTAAACTTTATAATTAGTTATAATTAGTTTTTCAAGAGGGAACATATTTTGTAACTATAAGTTGAAATTTATAAAACTAGTTATACTTTAAATACAAGTATCAGTTACATTACTTTTAATATGCTTACTTTTAGGTCAGCGATTGGCTACAACAACATCAAGTTAAAAAAAAAAGGAGGAGTTAGGATCATGACGTATGCGGACGACAATACAGTCTTAGCGATAGATCAGGACCCTACCACATAAACGTATTTTTTCTTTCATCTTATGGACTTATTCTTTTGGTATGCAAACCAAAATCTTTTATGACCAATAAATCTTTTTTTATGTATGATATCAATGAATTCAGGATTCCTACTACAATTAAGCCTGGATTTCGTTCTTTACAGTATGTTGACCTCTTCTAATTATGCCACGGCATTGTGCAGTCGGTTGAGGTCTCGCAATAATCCATGCGGATTTCGATCAGTTACATATAAAATGTTTTTTGTATAAGTGCATTATCGCAATGTCAATATGATCAATTGAACCCTTCCTCCACTAATCATCTGTCGATCCCTCTTCTTGTATCGAATACGAACATGAATTAGCATAGTTATGTGCTAAACAGTTACTTGGCAATCATAATTATGTCAATTTATAATACGTACCTCACAGCAGTTTTACTTCTCATTGTATCGCCCATCTGTTTTCATGTACCAAAGCCCTATTGCATGAATTTGAGCCCTATTGACTCCGATTTATTGAAGTGGCAAGACTTTTCCGCCCGTGCCCAGGCTAATTTCAATTAAAACCACCGACTTTAATATTCATTTTTTGACCAAGAAGAAGCTGGGTTTCTTTTTACTTACCGCGTACGTAATCCATATCCTAACTTATGTATTCGTGTTTTGTTATTCCTTTCATGTCTCCTGCTAAAGACGAAACCTATTATTTCTAGATTACAACTTTCCGAACTATTCCAAAATCACAATTAACTTTTGTCGCGTGGTGTTATTTGCGCATATCCGTTTTTTCGGGTTTTATTGCAACAACCCTATTCATATATCTCAAAAATCGTTGCGGACGAAATAAGAAATGATCAAAATCACAAAATAATATGCAATAATAACTTTATTGACACTTTAATATACAAAACGTTTTAAAAATTGCATTTATATAGTTTAAAATTATTATAACTTGTTAATAGAATTATATCGTTAGTTTTTCATGCTTATGTGTTCAGCACTTAATTTAAAATATGACTTTAGCCTTTTTAGTTGGAAAGGTGATAGGTGTTTGGTTGTATTATGGTTCAGCTGAAATGGATCTTGAAGTACAATGCCAGCCTTTGTTTCTAGGCTATTTTTAGTTTCGTTTACATAGTTAGTGTAACTATAAAAAATAATTATTTCATAAGCAACAATTATATTTACTGCAATAAAATTATACCTTGTTGGCATTTCCGATGTAATTTGTGAAACAGTAACTCTGGTACCAAGATATGGAGAAATTGCATACATTCCATAATTAAACACAGAGTAAAGTTTAAAAAACGCGTCTATAAATTTTTTGCAACTATTTGATTCAATACTTAGCTTTTCCATTTTCCATTCCTTAAGAGGTTTTTGCGAGAAATGCACAGCCCATGCTAAAAAAAAAATTCAGAATATATAAGAATAAATTATTTTAAGTTTTATATTTACGTCCAACATTAACTGGAGTATCGGTTTCTTCTTGAAGTGCCTTAATTGATGGTAAGTGCCCAGCTAATTGTAACGAGTAAATCACCATTAAACAAACACTATATGTGGATATTTCAACATCACAGTAACCTAACCATTTTTTGAGAAAAATGCACATACGTCGGGCTGCAAATTTTAATTTAAAAAATATAAATATTTTGCAAATATGTTTTGTATTGTTATTAACTTAGTGGTTGTAAAGTAAATATGTAATCCAATAGCTGTGTGTTACAGAATCCCAAACTATTAGAGAATCCAAGATCACAATCTATCCCAGTACTTTTATTTGAAACTCTTATGATGGGTACTCGAGCTTGAGATATTGTTCTAAGAATATGCCACGATTTTTGATTTTTCGCTAAAGCATTATTGGTTTTGTTTAATTTGTTTAAAATTGTGGGCGTACCAGAATTATCAAAAACTTTAAACGAGTTTCCTGTATACAAAATTAATGTTAAATATGTCAGTTTTAAATAATTTAGCTATTACCTATATCAATATAAATATCCAGATCTGAATTTCGGTTACCTATTCCAGATATACGAGAACCAAACTTATAAAATTTAATCTCTTCATCTGGAAAAACTGGCTTAAGATCATCTAGTAAATCCTTTGCAATCACTTCGTAATCCTTAGAAATTTTAAGTAACTCTGCTTCCATTACACTTTGATTAAAAAGGTTGTTTAAATCTTTTCTAAGGAGGCCTTTTATTTCTAAAAATACACTTTATTTTTCTGTCATTTATAACATTTAAAAAAACTTACTCTTAGGAAGTTTCACAACCACATTTTCTTCCTGCTTTTCAGTTGTTTTTGGTTGAACAGTTGTTTCTTTCTTTTTGTGTACATCAATTAAGTGAACCGCTGCACCACTGGCCGTTTTACCTAGATCCCTATTGCATTCTTTGCAATGAAAAATTCTTTGAATCGCTTTCAAATGTGCTTCTTTTACGAATTGCAGATTTGTTGTTTCGGATATATTCGAAGTTTTCGATGATACTATACATTGTATTTCATCAATTATATTTTGAAATTTCTCACATAGTTGATTATCAATTGCATTTGTTTCATTTTGTGCATACTGTTTGAGTGCCGTGAGAAATATATCAGCTTCCAAAGTTAATGGATGTAACTTACAATATATAACAACATTTACAGTACATTTTTTAAATTATTATTATGTATAGTTACCCATTGCGATTTTGCAGCCATTATTTAAGGTGTAACCGGATAGGATTATCACGAGTTGATTTAATTTCACAAGATATCAAATTCTGGAAAGTACTACATTTAAAATAAATAAATTAATCTCATTTGACACATGTCATGCTAGTTAGGTGTTGTAAAAGGTTATGATGAGTTTAATTACAAAATTGTTAATAGGTCTGTTCTACGAGCTACTCGTAGTAACTTTGAGTAACACTGTGTATACACAAATGTGTTCCATGGAACATTAGCAAATTTTCAAGTAAATGAGAGCATCTAAAAGATCGTAACTTCCCTGTTGAAATTTGAAAATGCTACACAGACTTTACTCGTACATTCTATTTCAAGTAACATTTGTGTTGATGCGTGAATCATCATTTTTGGTTTAAATTCAAATTTTTTTATTGTTTATTTGCGTTGTACTGATCTCACCACATTTTACACAAAGCTTTTCCATGAAAATCTGTGTAAAAATTTTCTCAGTATGTTACTTTACTTGTGCTTTACCTACGTTTTACTACGAGTAACTTATGGAGCAAACATAATGAATTAACATATGTATTCCAATTATTTTTTTGGTATAAGCAGAGTTAATAAAAAAATGAGACTAAAACAAGATATAGACGATGATAAATGTATGCAAACCTAGTATGCCGTGTAACTAAACCGCACTGTGTATATTCAAGTATGCATACCAAATTTCGGTCGACAGACATATATGTGTTAAAAGTACACATTATTTCAAAGTGTATAGAAAAGCGTATACTTGGTGTGCATACATATAGCATCGTCTATATCATGCTTAAAGCGTATATATATTAAAAATTTAATATTATATATTAAATTAACGTATATATGTTAAAAATTTAATATGCAAGATTTGCCATTTGCCAAAACATAACACTTCACAGATTGCAACAGTGATGCCAATGTCTTGCGTAGCCAATATAGGCCAGCATGCATTTTTCGCCATACTTGCGAGCCATCTGTAAGGCCTAATGTTATATAAATAGGTCATGTTGTACTAGCTTTGGATTAATAAGTTTAATATACGGTGCTTTTGGCAGGTTTTAATTGTGGCAAAAAACAGCAAATTGTTCGCTTTAAAGCTAAAATGTACGTAAAACAACGATACTACTTTCTTTATCTAAGCATCTAATTGTAAAGTGGCCACACATTTTGGAGACTGTAAAAATATGTGTCACCAAAGCAATAAGCGAACTGTTGTGAAGCTTAATTGGAAATTTCAACGAATATTCCAATCATCTGTCAAAAATTTGTAAACAAAAATTCAAACCAATTCACAATTTTGAAAATAAAATATTTTAAAAATACGTGAAATTGTGGGACTGATACATTTTAAAAATATACGCATATGTACAAAAATTTATACAAGACATGAAGTAAATATAATTGAAACGCGTTTTAAATTTTTTAACTTGTTAGTTGCTGTCAAGTTAATACTTATTAAAGCATAAATAGTGCAAACCATTATTAATTTTGTTTTAAAAGGAAATTTTAAAACTTCCTGCATTCTTAACATTTCTTTTATTTATTTTAATTTTCAATTTTATATTAATTATTTGTTTAAAAGCAAAATGTAGTTTGCTTGATTAATGTGCACATATGCAAGATTTGCTGTTTGTGAAACAACAGCAACAGTGATGCCACTATTTCGCTTAGCGCCTATAGCCACACTTAAAAGTTGCCGAAAGCAAGTAATTTATTTACCAGCACCAGCGACTTAGCAACATCTATGTGCATAAATATTTTTATTGATACGCAACACTACTTTTTTATGCTTGTCAGATAGAGAAAATCCAACGCTGTGAGGAAAAAATTTTTATGATTAGAATTTGTGCAATTAGTAATACTTTAGAGTAGTGCATATAGTTGAATAATTAATGGAGTCTGAAATAGATGGTATTCCAATTAATGATACTGATAAAAGTGCGCAATTAAGTCCTAAAATTGCTTTAAATGCGTCTGCTGAGCAGAGTCAGCCCCCAGGTGGCGGCGGAGGTTCACAAAATGATGTTAATACGGAAAGTGAAGTACAATGGTATGAAAGAAATAATTTTAATAATAATTTATATGTGAATATTTAATTTATGCTATCTATTTTAGGAATCAAAATGGTAATCCTCAAGCAAAACCGAACAATGTACTACCCCCCTTTCGCGGCCGCGGCGGTGCTAATATATCATTAATGCGTGGTGGAGGTCGTGGTGGGTTTAATAATTTTGGTTCGCGTCCGATTGGTATGGAACAAACATCCCCATTATCTAATGGTCCGCCTTTGGAGTATTGGGTAGAAACAAAGACAGAGGATGGAAAATCATATTACTATCACGGAGTTACTCGAGAAACTACGTGGACAAAACCTGATGGTCCAAATCTTAAAATAATAATGCAAAGCGAACTGGAAGAAATGAACAGGAAACAGCTTCAAATGCAGCAACAAATGCAGCAACCACCAAATGCCATGAGTAGTGAAACGAATACAAAACCCAGAAACGTTTTAATATCAGAAAATGTTGAGCAGATAAAAGATTCTAACGCGAATGTTACAGTTAATTCAGAATCACTCAGTAAACAGTCATTACCAAATATGCTTTCCCAACCACCACCAACGCAACAACCAATTAATCAGCCACCACCTAATGTAAATGTTGCAAACCCAACACCTTTAACGCAGCAGCCACCTCCTGGTTTACACCAGCAACCACCACCATTTTTTCAACCAGGGATGCATCCTCCGAACTTTAATCAACCACAGTTTGGTATGCCTCCTCCAGGTTATGGAGGTTTTCCTGGTGGTCCTGCACCTTGGAATATGCCATGGAATCAGCACATCCATCCAGCTGCTACTCAGGAGAAACCGGCTAAAAATCTTATAATTAAACCAGGTGTAATTGATCCAGCAGTAATTGCACGTGCAGCTGAATGGTCAGAACATCGTGCACCTGATGGTCGTCCATATTTTTATCATGGAGGTAGAGGTGAAAGTGTTTGGGATAAACCACAGGCGTTAAGAGACATGGAAGCTGCACGTATGGCGGCGCATTCAGGAGCAGCTCCACAACAGGCTGCGCCACCAAACCCTCAACATTTACAAGGTATGCCTCATATGATGCCTAATCCATTAATGCACGTGCCACCATCTGGTGCAGTTCCATATGATCCAGCAATGATGTATAATGCAGTTACAACTGCTCCAACTGCAGTTAAAATAACTGAACCAGTTAAAGTACAAACGCAAACTGCTGTGATTACACCAACTGAAAAGGAAACGAAAAAGTTAGCAGAAGAAAAACGAAAAAAAGAAGAGGACGCAAAAAAAACTGCAACACCAACAAAACCTGTAGATAAATCGAGACCTATTTGTACCACACCAATAACTGGTACACCTTGGTGCGTTGTATGGACTGGTGATGCACGTGTTTTTTTTTACAATCCATCTACTCGCACATCGGTTTGGGAGAGACCTGAAGAATTACTGGATAGAGACGATGTAGACAAAGCAGTAAGCAATCCACCGGAACAACTCAAAAATGTGTTACAGCCTACGATTGAAAAATCAAAGAAAGAGGAGCAAGTTGAAAAAATCAAACAGACTGAAATTGTAGAACCTGGACTTGATGAGCAGGAGGAAGATGATGAAATTATAAAAATACGTACAGAATCTGAATCGAGTGTAGAAGAAGTGCCAACAAAGAAATCAAAATTAAGTAAGTCTAATTACGCACGTAAATCTACAAAAGATATAAACATCTGTTTTTTTTTAGCAAAACATTCTAAAAAAGCTGATGCTAATGAAGCAGCTGTGGAAGCCGAAGTACGTGCAGCTAAGGAACGTGCATTGGTACCATTGGAAACGCGTGTAAAACAATTTAAAGAAATGTTGCGCGAAAAAGATGTAAATAAATATTCTTTTTTAATGAATCTATAATATATTTTTTAATATTGTCAATCTTAACCTTTATTTCAAAAGGTTTCTGCATTTAGTACATGGGAAAAAGAACTACATAAAATTGTATTTGATCCACGGTATTTATTATTGACGTCGAAGGAACGGAAACAGGTATTTGAGAGGTATGTCAAAGATCGCGCTGAGGAAGAACGTAAGGAAAAGCGTAATAAAATGCGGCAAAAGCGAGATGACTTCCGCAAATTAATGGAAGACGCGAAACTTCATGGAAAGTAAGTTCATAAATAAGTAATTGAGATATTTTTGTTAATTACTATACATTTCTTTTTTACTTAGATCTTCATTTAGCGACTTTTGTCAACGATATGGAAAAGAAGAACGTTATAGGGCTATTGAAAAAATACGTGAAAGGGAGAGTCTTTTTAATGAATACATAGTGGATGTAAGAAGACGTGAAAAGGAGGAGAAAATACTTAAAAGAGAGCAGGTATGGAAATGTGTTAATTATTACTTTTTTAAATGTACTACTAATGTATTTTACATAGTAGCACATTTAAAAATTAGCTTAGGTCTATGTATATTTATAAATAAATAAAAAAAAAATAATGAAAAAAAACAAATAAATTATATACAATTTATTGATTATTAGCACATCATTATATTAATAACAAAATTTTTATAAAACATTTTCTTCACTTGATCTCAAATTTGTCACCTACTTAATCGTGTTGAAACATTTACCCAATGCGACTGCAATAAACGTGTAGATTGTACGCAAGTTAATTGTATGTACTTATGCAATTTTATATCTCGAAATTGCAAAATTTTTATGAATTTTTTTTGCACTTTATACTCGACATTTTTTTCCAACAAATGTTTATCAACAATGGCAACGTGCTAACAGCTTTGGTGTGCGCTATACCAATTTCGAAGGAGATCAACCATACTTTTTCAATTATATATTCAATGACTCACAATGTATATAAGACACCAACCGATCGGGCCCAATGCAACAGATTAACATACAAATCTGAGAAAATGGGGAGAATGCTGTACCGTTCATTAAGTTATATCACTTGTACGACGTTTTAAGCAAAGCGTTTTGGTGAGTTAAAATATTTGCAATGCAAAACAATTACCAAAAAAAAAAAAAATCAAATGATTTAAAAATAACAACCTCATAAAATCAGATGAACGTTGACCTAAAAATCCATTCTTTTTAAACCTCTATAAACTACGTAAAGAATAAAGCCCATGATAATATTGGTGACTAAATCTGCGCTGGGAATGGAGGTGGAGTGCTTCCTGTGCAAGGTGTCTTGATATTGGGCAGAAGCTTTCAAGTTGATGTTGTGAAGAACCTAACAGAAACGAATCGGGTGTCCTCTCAAACCATAAAAGAAGCAACTACAGCAGAGGTGCAACTTGAATAGAGATGGGAGAAAACAGTATGAATATACAATAGTATAAAATTTTATTTTTTTCACAGGAAAATAAAAGCAAAAAATAATGTTTAACGTTTGCTAATTTTTTTTAATTTTTTAATTTGTATATCGAAATTTTATTGTTTAAAAATAACTTTGTTTGTTTTTTACTGCATTTATTTTATAAATCAAATTTTAGTCGCAAATCGAACGACAGAGCAAATGTTAAATAATTATTTTGTTGCAGAAAATGTTGAAGTTTGTCCGTTTGTCCGGTCCAATATTCCGAAAATTATACAAGTAAAACATTTATATAAATTATCTTCTAAGTTTTTTAAGTTATTACATTAATGTGTTACAGTTTAATAAAATATATAACTTTTTTTCAGCACTAATCCATTGAGTCTTTTTCAGCAAATATTGTAATTAGTATTTAAACTTAATTAGTTTTAAGATAAGTTTGTCTATAAGTAGCTTTAAGTCTAAACTAAAATGGTCCACTTAACCATTATAAGATAAAACTAAGAAATCTTTTTGTTCTTCTCTTTTTTTATTATATGTAAAAATATTCAGATACGCAAAGACTTTATTGACATGCTGCGAGAACGCTCTGACATTGATCGGCATACACGTTGGCATGATATTAAAAAGAAGTTTGATTCAGATTCAAGGTACAGAGTTCTAGACAGTTCTTATCGTGAGGAATACTTTTTGGATTACCTACGTGTGGTTAAAGATGAAAAACGCAAACAACGAGAACAAAAAGATCGAGAGAGGGAACGTGAACGTGAAAGAGAACGCGAACGAGAACGTGATCGTGAACGCCGCAATAAACATGACCGAAAATCTGATCGTAAAGATCGCAGCAGAAGTAGGGAAAGAGATCGAAGTGATAAGGAGTCTAAGGAAACCAAGGATAAACAAATTGAAAAGAATGGTGTTAAAAAAAAATTAACAGAATCGGTAAATACTTGTATAAATAATTTATTAAATTGGATGTTACCAAATAAAACTATTTGTAGGATGAGGAAGGGGAACATCATGAAAGTGAGCACAATTCAGCGAGCGAAGATGATGAGCAGGAGCGATTGCAAAAGGAGCGTGATCGTAAAATGCGTGCTGAACAAAGCATACGAGAACGTGAGAAAGAAGTTCAAAGGACACTTGCTGGTCATTTAAGGGATCGTGATAAGGAGAGGGAACATCATAAGAGAGATGAGGCAATTGGACAATTTAACGCTTTATTAACCGATTTGGTTCGAAATCCAGATTTAACGTGGAAGGAGGTTAAACGTCAATTGCGTAAAGATCATCGTTGGGAATTAATTGAGTCACTTGATCGAGACGATCGCGAAAGGTATTTTCATATTTAAATATGTAGTTAGTGGATGAATAATATTTATAAATATATTTATATATATATGTACCATATAAGTTTTCAACAAGCGTAGAGATGTCAATTCTCAGTTATATTATGAGGCTGAAATTAGTTATTAAAATAATAGTTCTATAAAACTAAAAATAATAAAAAGTAGCATTAGTAATTTTGGAAAATAAGAACTAAATGTTGCAGTAACTCATTAGTGTTATTCACTATGTCGTGTAACAAGCTTAGTAACTGAGTAAATATAACAGCAGAATGAATAGACAAGAACAAAACACATTTCGAATGAATAAATTTTATTATTGCCGCTTTGAACTGTTACTATGTTAATTGGTTACTGAGCTCGTTACACTTAATCAAGAAAACTTCTCTGAAGATTTTCACACCGAATAAAATGGAGTTTATCATTATTGCTTAGAACACAATGATTGAGACATGGATATTTATAATGTAAAGTAAATATGAGCTGGATTCTTTTTCTCAGTTTAGAATATTATATGTCAGCTTATCTTTGAAATAGATTTAAGTTTTATTAGTATTGAATTTTGATTTTATTTCAATTTACATAATGCTTACATTTTTATAATAATATTTATTTTTAATCCTGCAGAATTTTTAACGAACATATTGATACACTGATGAAAAAGAAACGAGAAAAATTCAGAGAAATGCTTGATGAAATATCAACGCTTGAGCTGACAAGTTCATGGAAGGATATAAAAAAATTAGTCAAGGAAGATCCACGTTATCTCAAGTATAATAACTCGGATAAATGTGAACGCGAATTCAGGGATTATATCAAAGATAAATATTTAAACGCTAAAGTCGCATTACGCGAACTTCTACAAGAGTGCAAACTTATTACACATAAAAGTTTTGATATAGTAAAAGAAAATGGAAATCATCTGAAGGAAATTCAGGATATACTAAAAAATGACAAAAGGTACATTCATTTTCTTATAAAGAATCTAAAACTATTATAAAACTACTACTAAACTATTAAATATTTAATTTTCTTAAATAGAATCTAAAACTATTATATTTCCTTTATTAGATACTTGGTACTAGATCACATGTCAGAGGAACGTACATCTATTGTCATAAACTACTTAGAAGAACTACATAAACGTGGACCACCACCACCACCAACAGCATCTGAATCTAGTAGGAGGAACAAATAAGTTGTTTTTTTTGATGCCCTATCAAATATTAGATGTATTCTTTTAAATGCTTTTAAAAATTGAATTCAAATACGGATACAAAAATGTTCAAGATTAAGTCAAAGATATTTCAACATCAACAATTTTATAACAATTAATAAATTAGTAAATAAGAGTCATATCGTCGTGTTTATGTAAGTTATTGGAATTAAATAATTTAATGAATAAAGTCGAAATAAGAAAAGTATTTGTCTTATTCTTTTGACTTTCAGAAACGATGTCTGAATATATTTGTTAATACGATGAAATCGCTGTTGTAGTATAACGGGATGACAGGAGCACAGAATAATATGTAAAAGAAGAGTACAAGGTAAGAGACAGTTCACGACATTTAGCGAAGGATTGTGGATAAATCTGTATATATTTATATTGAGGAAACGTCTCACAAAAAGTTGGGACGACTAAGTATGAATATAATTATGAGTGATTGGTTTTTGATACTTAGTAAACCTAAGGAATATTACTTGAAGTTACCAAAATTTAATAGAAGTCAAAAATATTCGCAGCGAAAAAATCAATGATATTCTAAAATCAATAGTGATACTTGGTTTTACTTCCGCTTTAGCAAAATATTTTTGCTATAACAATCAATCGTAAATCAATCGTTCGTAGATATTGTCGTATATCATCATACTGTTATGATAGAAAAAAAAAATACTTAGACAGATGTATTGCGGTATACTCGGTGTTTTAAATCTTGGTAGTGTAGTTTCACAATGTAGTTTCACAATGTTATAAGCTTTTCCATTTCACTACTGGCAGAATCGTATAATTACTGGAACATACAATTATCACACAAATTTTCTCCCCCTTCCCCTTTGAGGGATTTCGAGTGAGACTTGGACCTCTACATGACGAGTGGCTATCCTTCGAACCAACCAAGTAACCGATTATGTCGTTTTCGATACCAACTTTGAAATCAACGTATCATGATATTGTTACAGTATAAGTTTAAGTTCTGGTTTATGTCACAAATAACTTACGTACTGTCTGTCATTTTATGCTACACCACATCTATCTATAAAAATCTTTATAATTATAAAAAATAGATGTGGTTTGCAGTTTCACAAATTTGTTAGATTTTCTATTTTGATACTGATAGGACTGTATAATTCCTGAGAAACATACAATAAAGAATTTTACCATACAGCTTATTACTTTGTAACCAATTGTTGTATTCGATACTCTTGTGAAATAATTTTAAAAGCAGCAAATCATAATATCGCTACAGTATCAGTTTGAGTACTCAGTTATATCGCAATCATCTAAAGAATCGCCTGTTATTAAATACTGTACCACATCTATCAAAGCAAGTCTTTGTTAGTATGGGGAACAACAACGAATTATGTATAGATTTACAATTTTTCACGAAAGTAACTGAAATCTTTTATATCTTATATATTAATATAAATCGTATACTACATGCGCACTTTACAATTGGCGATAATAGCACAATTAAATAAAGTAACGACTCAATTAGCAAAAACAACAAAAATTAATAGCAAATAAAATAAAATGTTTCATTAAAAAATAAATTTAATAAAATTAATTTATAAAAAATTAAACAATATATATATTTTTATGTTTATTATGCTTAATATAAATAATATATAATATAAAATAAACTCAATCACAGCAAAATACACTATTTTATTTTATAATATTTTTAAAAATTCATTTTAGTGAATAAATTGTGAAAATGCGTTAATTGATATAGTGTAAACGCTCTGCCACAACATCTTATTTAAAGCTTATTCAAAGGGGACAGCTAATATTATTTTACTATAGGAATTATTAGAGTATTAATTTTGTTAATACTTTGCTCAGGTTGTTACCGACAAGTGAATTGTATTTCATACAAAATGAAGTTAAAATTAATATTGTGTTTAGACTTAAGCTCGTCTATCCTCAGTTAGCAAATTTTGTCTAAAAAAAGTTTAGGAGTTTACACTTCGACTAACAGAGTTTAGCGAATAAAAGTCACTGTTTTATTTTGTTGCCAATTTGTTTTTCAGTATGATTCACCACCATATTTTGTTATTGTTCGTAGTTAAATTTATGAGTAAATAATGAAAAATATAAAATTTTCACCTATTTTTATTTTAAATATATTTAATAAAATCGATTTCAGACGAGAAAATATAAATTATTTGATTACTGTATTTTTGCCTTCATAATGAAACTGGCCTTCATAATGACCACATTGAATATAAGGCAATAGTTCTTAAGCCAATGGACTTATTTAAATGGATTGTGTACGGCAAATGTGAACAAAAACTATGAATGCTTAAAGGGATAAACCCAAAAACCGTTAAGTATGAGAGTCTTAATATACTATAAATTTGTAATTTATGTATTACAACTGTGAAGAGATCTAATTAATTATCACGTTGTAGTAATAGTATTATTGTACTTATCACTTTTAGTTACATATGCTAGAAATTTGACTTTATATTCATATTTGTAAATTTTTCTGTTCATTTTTCATCATGTATTAATTAACTTCATTAACTTAAGAACATTTATTCCAAAAAAATTCGTTTTTCTGTTACTCTTTTTTTTTTTCTTTTACATTCTTCCAACAGAATTTTTCGACGAAATTTAAATTTATCAGCAAAAAATGCACGAATCTTGTAATGCTTACAAGTATTAATGAATATATTGTTAGTGTGAATTCCTATCAAATTACATGTATGTAATATTGCAAAATAATTTCTTTGCTCTCAAAGCGAAATTTAAAAAATGTCAGTGGAAATACCTCTAATCACTTCGTATTACTTAAAAATAACGATGAACGAAAATGGAATCATCTTGAGTGCTAGTGTGTAAGTATTGTAGGTGCTCACGAAAACTGTTTAATGACTGTTAAACTGATTAAATTGAAAAGAATAGAACAGCTGAGAATTCCATATAAATAAAATTTAAGACATTGCTTAAGGTGTTGAAAATTAGGGTAGCCGCTTTATAACTGCGTTCATACTGGCGGTTAAAATTGATTTTAAATGCTGTTTTTGACATATTTACCAAAAAAAGGTAAACAAATATTTGACGGTTGCATTTCCTTTAAAACGATGCACCTCTTTTTGGAACGAACTTATACTTCGTAAAAAGTACTTAAGCGAAGCTAATTGATTAAAGATATATTTCACTTTCATACAACATTTGCTTAGCACAGACCAAAAATCATATCAACAGGCACGTTGATTAATCAGCTATTTGAAATGAGAACAAATGAAGAGCAACGAATGTAAACACTTCTAAATGACTGGTTTGAAATGGGTCATTTGGGATCAGTGTAAATGCCATTTTAATTTTTTTCATTTTGAAGATAAAGAATGATAATTTAAGAAAAAATACTAATTATTGCGAATCCTTTGTAATTATAATAATCATCTTTTACGATTTCACTTTCGAAACTAACTCAATTTAATTTTTACGAAATTAAGGAAATATGGTTGTCAGAACATAGTATAAACAAACCATGCTAGCGAATAAGGAAGTTGACATATTCATTTGGATTATATCATTTTTGAATTAATATAAATCTAGATTTATAATATAATAATTTCTAAGTTGTTGCAATATAAATAAAAATATTTTTTATTTTAAGCATTTGAATATAATTATAAAATTGAGAGAGACGTAAATGTAAATATAAAAGATATTAACTATGATATTTCGATTGGCAAAAAAACATGCCCATTGTGTTATCATGTAAATGTCGAATTACATGAACTACTAAATGTTTTAAAATTTTTTGGATATTTTAAATTTTAAATTTTTGTTATAACTTCCATTTTTAAAATTTGTAAAAAGCAAATCAGTGCCAAAATTGATTTTTTTTTTATTTTTTTTTTTTATTATTATATAAATACAATCTGTAAAAGAACATTCAGTATTACTTATGAATATAAAAATAGAAGAAGTGATTTGTAGACACGTGCGGGACACTCAGTAGTAAACACCGCTAAAGATTAAATTACAACTAATAATAATGATGACTAATAATAGTGAGTAAATAGTTGGCTATAAATATTTAATTTCAGTGAGTTTACAATTACGATTCACGTGTTTAGGGTTCTACTTGGCAAGTCCGACGTAGAAAATCTTCTTAGTCGACGTGGATGATTGATGTCTGATAGTAGCTCGTGTGCCAGTGGGTTCGGGTGATTTGATAGTCTTATACGATAGTTTTTGCTGACTGTTTGTATTGTTTTAAACACTGATGGGACGTGGAGATCGCGCTGTAAAGTACTATTTGGGATGTACCATGGAGCAGCCGCACATAAACGAAGTATTTTTGATTCAAATCTTTGCAATATCGCTGTATATCACTTTTGAATGGAATCATTTTAAAATGGACTAAATTTTGGACGCTAGAGTGAACGCAGTATACATAATGTGCTATGAATGCTGACTTCGTTGATTTTGATTCAAACATTTAGTGCACGAACAGCATCCGATTCATTGAGTATTCACATATATTGCTGTATCGATCGTATTTACAAAAACAAATATAAAAAATAAAATAAAATAAAAGAAAGATTATTGTCAAGTACATTTTCAGCAAAGCCAATTAAACGAGTAGAATTGTAAATAAAACAAATTGTTTTCGCTGAGTAAGTCTGGTAGATAATTAAATTTAATTGAATAAATTTAGTTTAGAATTGTTAATTGTGAATAAAATATGCCAACATTTGAAAGCAATGACAGTTTGGAATGACAGATCGCTATTGTGAATTTCTTTATTTATTTTGTTCACCGAATTACCTAACATCGATTTCGCGTTAGTTTTGTTTTCATAATTATGTCGTTTTTAGCTAATTCATTACGAAAGTTAGTGTTCAGAGTTACAACGCAGCAAATACCACAAAATGTATCTCCAGTGGCAAGTGTTACTGGTTACATGAATATACGAAAATTGTCTCATGAAGAGAAACGAGCACGCGGGCCATTAGTTCGCAGCTATGGTTATAAAGAAAAAATTTTGCAAAGGGGCTTGTTGCCGCATTTAGATAACGGACAAAAGTTACCTATGCCTGAATATAGACCCAAAAATGCATGGAATGAAAAGCGTGCGCTTTTCGGGCAAAATGATTATATTGATATACTTGGTAATGATAGTTTACATCCCACTCGAGTTCTATACTCTGTGCCGGCTTGGTTGCGTGGTGTTTCTGGCAACGAATATCAAGTTCTGCTGCGTAAACGCAAAATGATGTCGAAAACACTATATCCAGACGCGCGACCAACAAAATGGAAACATCTGAATAAACGTATAATCTATTTGTATAAATTCCTCAATCGCAAAACGAAGACTGGCTATTCAAAGCAGTAATTTCTATTATAATGTATATAAAATTATTATGTATTTACTTTTTAAGTGATTAAATATGATAAATTAATAAATGTTTATAATTTTAAATTCAACTTTCAAGACAAATAAGTTAAAATTGAAGATTTATATAAAAAATTGCTTACGCAAATTGTGTATATACTCCCATAAGTAAAAAGCACCCGTCAGCGATATGAACCACACCACACCACACCTAAATCAGACTGGAAATAACACTTCACTTATATGTGAACCACACAATTTTTTTTATCTGTAGCAAAAGTAAAAGTGCAGCTATGTTCACACTTTAAAGCCTTTTGACAGCGTCAAAGTTTTTTTAAATTTTTTATGTTATAATATAAATGAAAGGATAATGATTACTTCTTTTGCACAAATTTGTATAATGAAATCTTTACCTTTTTTTAAATAAGTATATATGTAACTTTATTTCCAAATAGCGCATATCCATTGTATTGTTGTTGGTATCTAGTCTTCAGAAATTCGCTTCAATACAGCAGGATTAAATTATGAAGACGAAAGTAATTCAATTTTTTTTTGATAGATTTTGAGTATAAATTTAAAATATAAAGAAAACACATAATTTTCTAGAAATACGAAAAAAAATCTTAACATTGAAACTCAATTCAACTTATTGCATTCCAAGCCTGTCATTTTTTCGTCATTGTTACATCACATTTGGGGGGAGTCATATAGGTGCCCTTTTCATTACGAAACATTACTTCGGACGCATTTGTTTGGAATTTATTGAATATATCTGCTAAAAGAAATATCAGCACTGAATGACTAGTAATTGGTTTAGAATTACAATGGGCTGTGGTCTTAACATGCATGGAAAACTGATCTAATTTGTGTGGGACAAAAAATTATTTATTCTGATTGATTGAAAGTTCCATGTAATACAATATATTTCGAACATTTATATTTACTTTTATTGTTGAATAATATATATATATATAAAATAAAATTCCCCTAGAATATGTAAATATGATGATGTGGATGAAGCTATGTTACAATGGATGATTACTGCAAGATCAAAAAATCTACCTCTGTTGGGTAGTATTATTAAAGAAAACATAAAACAGTTTCCAGATATAATTGTCGCAAATAAACATGCGATCAAGACAATTTGAATATTTATCCATTCCAAGCAAACACACTGGATGATATATTTCAATTAAATAATTTGGCAAATTATATAGAAAAAGAACAAGAAAACAGAAAACCAATACATATAATCGAATATTTTAAATAAAAATGTGATGTGTATATATTCAAATCATTAAAAACCTTGGAAATTAAAAGCAGAGTGGTAAAAAGTCTCTCCGTCTCCTTGATGATTCGAGTTAGGGGAATTTCACTGTATAAATTCTACTTATAAGATCGTTCTAATTCAAAAGCACGGCAATTGCTTTGGTTAGTGTTACTTAAAAAGTAAAATGTGACAAAACACCTAACATAGAACTTGACCATTGTGCAGTTTTGTCTACTTGTGGAAAAACATGATTAGTCATCGCTTCTAATGTGACAGGAACGAGTTCTAAGCCAATCCGTCTAACTTTTAATTTCTTTTCGTCATAAAGACGCGTCACTCTCGTCGAGAAAAAATTAACATTATAAATTCTATGTAATTGTGAAAATGTCCTAATTCATTAATAGTTTTTTGCTTATTTGCAAGATTACTGAGATATCGACTATTAAAATTGACAATTTTGATATATTTTATAGAGTTTGTTTAAAATTTTTTTAAAATGTTAAAATATATTAAATGTTAAGAATGTCAGAATATATAATGCGTTTGGAAAAAATTTAAGTGAATTATTTATTCGATTAATTTTTGTGTATGCTTGGCAGCCCTAAATAAAATGTTATAGCTTATATTCCGCTCGTACAGATCGCTACAGCGACTTGAAACTAAAAATTCGATTTAAAAAGATTTTTTTTTTAAATGGTGACCTTAAAAGTTATTCCTATATAATAGGCATATATTCTGCTCCATTATATAGAAATTATATAGTAATAATACCTATGCAGATTAATGACCGAATTAGGAGAAATATTGATTAATGACACATTCTGAATTTCAAACAAATCTGAAGCATATGTAGATATATTTTGTTGGGCTTAAGTATAAGGTATTACGTCTTTCAACACCAAAAAAAAATTTTTTAAATTTTTCTTTTCATTTTTATTTACCTTTTCTTTTTTATTATAATATAATAATTTTATAAATATTAATTAATTTTATACTTTCTATTATAATAATTGTATTGTATTACACAATATGCTCTATTGGTAAATATATATGTATATATTTCGTTTTGTCTTACTAATTGATGTCTTTTATATACATTTATTGTGTATATAATTCCAATAATTTCGTTTTTTCCTCAATAGTTTTGTTATTTAGTTTAATGAAAATGTATGTAAATTACAAAAGTTTAACTAAATTGTATTGAAAACGATATAAAATAAATTAATTAATCAGATTTTTTTTGTCCCACTGTAGTTTCAATGCTTTTTATCGATTATTGCATTGAATAATAAAAAAAATTAACTATTAAAAATTCGCCAAGAAAGTGTTTGCATATTACAAATATAAAATTAACTAAAAGTGCTTATTTTACTTAAGTTTTGTTCAAATTAATTAATAATATGAACTGATAAACCATAAAAAATACGAGTTATTGTATATGTATAAGAAGCAATCGATTTTATATAAATATTTTGAAATAATATACATGAAAACATAATTTTTATTTTGATTAATTTTATACTAAAAGTAATAAAAGAAATAATAAAAACCAAAAAAAAAAATAACTAATAAATATTATTTGCGTTTCACAAACAATTTCTTCACTTGTATAAAAAATTAAATTTTTAATCACCTCAATATAAAAAAAATTAAGAAAGTCCGAGTACATACTTTTTATATTTTAAAGGTTCCAACGTTTAAACTTCCTGTTTGGGCAGCAAAAATGTCATTAATAATAATATAAATAAAGAATTTATTTATATAAAAAAGAAATACAATTAATTAATGAATTTAAAAAAATAAAAAAAAAGTAACAAACGTAAATAATTGATAAAAAAAGCATGAAGAGATGTTAAATAATTTTTCGAATTATTTTTATTATAATAATATATATGTTGTAGGACACAACCCTATGAAAAATTAAATTGATATATAAGATAACGTAAAAAATTAAAATTATATTTTCTTATTATAATTATAAATAAATTAGTTTGTTTTTGTTGCTTTTATTCCACAGAATTAAAAATATTGCAATTTTTCATTTAAAACTATTGCAATTTTTTTAGTTTAACGCTGTTCTTAAATTTTCTAAATATTTTTTGTTAGGCACAAAGTATGATTTCCTTTTTATTATTCATATCATTCTTTTTTTTTCTTTTTGTTTTTGTATATATTTGAACAGCCAAGTAACTTTCAATATCATGAAATGTTTTCGTTATGTTCTTATAAGAATTATAATTATTCTCAACGATATTTATGTATAATTTGTCATATATTTGGGCTTAAGAGTTTCAAAAGGTGGCTTGACATGGAAGGAAATGTTAATATAATATATAATATATAAAATTTATTAATTTATTATTTATCTTACGCCCGCATATCGATCAAAACATTTTACGAGTTTAATTACAATACATTTCAATTATTCGTAACATTATAAGTATAAAGTAAATGAAATTAAAGTAACTTGGCTAATTTAAATTGTTTATTTCTATTTTTACAATTTTGAAATTTTGTATACATTATTTAATTTAATTGGAAAAATACTTTACAACTAAACTACATATATCACTATTTAATTATATCTAATGTTAGTTATTAACTATTTTTGTGTTTGCATTATATTGTAATATTGTATTGTATGTTGATATTTTTTTTTAATTTTAAATCATATTTTCGGCTATATTTATTTTCTATGTTTAAACGAATCATTAGTTTACTTATTTCTCATAGTTTGAACAACAATATTTGAAATTAACCCAAATAACTATTTGAACTAATATAATGAACATAAAATAAACACTTTATAAAGTGAAAATGAATTATAGGTTTAATGTGTGAAATAAACTAAAAAATGATATAAAAGCTATATATAGTTATTTCTGTTACGTTAAAAAAATAAATCAAAACGAAATTTACTTTAATTTTTTAAATATATTTTTTATTAATTTATAATACTAAAGTTAGCAAATAAAAAAATTATAATAAATAAGACAATATTAAATATATTCTCCAGTACGCTATTATGTGTAAAGCAAATATCTTTAAGCTTTCAAATTACTTTAAGGTCATTTATTTTTTAAAATTTAAAGCATAAGAATTTGAAATAATATTTTTAAATTATATTAAACATAGTTAAATATTTTGTTAATACGTATATAAAATATTTTATTTTCAACTTAATTTTTGCATTATTCATTGAAGCATTTAAAATGCTATTTTATTATATAAATTTGATTTTTATAATTAGTTTTGGTAAACTTAAGTTTGGATAAAAAAGCATTTTTTATAGTGTGCTTATTTTACTTTTAAATCAAGCAATTAAAATTGCTTGTTTGGTTTATAGAAAATTAAGTTTTTGTTGAATACAAAATTAATTAATTAATTATAATTTAAATTTAGCGAAAATAATTTATTTCTTTTCGTTTTGTATGTTGCGAATTTTTCATTCCTAACAGTTCAGTTAGGAATTTTTAATTTAAATTCTTATTTTTTTCTGCAATATATATTTCGTTCATATATATACTCTTTTATTTATATATATAAATATTTGTAAACGTATATATGTTTTTATATATAATTATGTGTATAAAGTTGTTTATTATCTTCCATATCAGCTTTTAAGTAGTTTTATATCCTTATTTTATGTTTTTAATCAGTTTCCTTTAGTGGCTTCTTTTGCGGCCATAATTAGCGGCGTCAGACTGGCTAATGGACGTGCTAGTTTAAGAAAAGGATGCTAAAAATAACAGAAAATGTATGAGACCTCATATATATTTTCTATATAATTATTTAAAAAATACCTTCAGTAACTCCGCAGCACCGGAACGACGTTCAACATCAACTTCCAAGCATTGATTTAAAAAATCTTGAAATACAATGGAAAGTTTTTCTTTTTCCTTAATTTCAGGCTTGCCATTTGTGGCAATAAGGTACAATGCTTTAAGTGGATTTTCGTTGAGATAAGGTGGCTCTCCTTCAACCATTTCAATAGCCATGATACCGAGTGACCACAAATCGACCTTTAAAGAAAAAATTATACGTTAATATTCTTAAACATCAGATGATTGTATAACAAATTGATTTTATCAAATAGGTCAAGTGAAAAGAAACAATCAGGGCACCAACAATAAGCTTAGCATTTTAAGTACGACAGTTTTTCGTAAAAATGGTTAAAAATGTTAAGTATTTTATACCAACTGAAGACGTATAAACACAACATTAGAAATTTCTAAACTTAAAAATTAAAACGACAATATATGTCATCAAACTTAAACGTCATCGGTAGTAGTGATGAGAAAGGTCTAGTCTACATGCAAACGTTCATATAACGCAAGATCTCTAAAACTGGATTTTTGTTTAGAGACCTCCTTTTTTATTTATTTTTTTATATTTATTATAAAAGATTTTTATTTATTTTGATAGGATTTTTGGGTACATCTTTCGGGCTTATAGAAACATGTCTAACCACTACCATAAAAGCTATCGTAAACTTGACGGTATTACATAAAATATTTTAATAATAATGATGGATTATCTTTTTTAAACTGCATACTTAACAATCATCGACAATTATCTTTAAATAATTAAGGTAGGATAGGATATTTAAGATAACAGTAAGTGGAGCAAGAAATGGAATTTAAAGTTTATCATAAACTGCAGTTTTTAATTAGAGATTTACACTTATAATATTAATATAATAATATATTTCCTTTTCTTTTTATGTTGAGAGATATATATGGTACTTGTATAAGTGTTCTTATTTACATACCTTTGGTCCATATTGTTTGCGTGTCACTACTTCAGGTGCCATCCAGTATGGTGTGCCGACCATTGTTGTGCGTTTTGATTGCTCTGGTGAGATCTGCGCGCAGAAACCGAAATCAGTCAATTTTACTGATCCGTCAAGACCGAGTAAAATATTATCACTTTTAATGTCGCGATGAATAACTTGATTGGAGTGTAGAAATTCTAATGCTTGTAATACTTCACGGCATACAGCTGCAATTTGGCCTTCATCCATACAGGTTTCCGTAACAACATCTGTTAATGAACCGCCTGGTAAATACTCCATAACAACCCAAAGTTCTTCAGACACCAAATAGCTGTCGAGGTAGTTAACAACATTTGGATGCTTATTTTCTCGCATCACTAATATTTCATTAATTATAAGCTCTTTCTTCGGTTGTTGTGATAGGTTCATTTGTTTAATTGCTACTTCCATACCCGTAGAAGCTTCAATTGCTGTATATACCGTACCAGATGCTCCTTGACCAATTTTCTCCATTTTTGTATATTTACGATTTGGATCACCGACAGAAACAATAGTTCGTAATTTTTCAAGAATTTCCTCGTCGGACATTTTCTTCTTTTTCGCTGTGCCCGAACGTTGTTGGGCTACTCCTGCTGCGGCAGTAGGCGGTGTCGCAATCGGCTGAGTAGCTTGAGTTGTAGAATTTGCAGTTGTTGCTGTTGGAGGTGTGACTGCAGAAGCTGTTAAATTATTTGCGCTACCGTCGTGCGTGTATATATCTGTTGTAATTGAGTCAGCAGGAGGTTCGATATTTACATCAACGGTCACAGTTGGTGTTGCCGGAGAAATGGTTGTAGTTGTGGTTGTGGTTGGCGTAGGCAATGGTGGTGTCGGCAGTGCGACAGATTCAATAATGGAGGAAGACAACGATGGACAATAAATTGGTGGTAATGTAGAGGAGTCGTCGTGATACGATGGAAACGATGAAAAGGAGGAAGCAGAAGAGTCGTGATTAGTCGTCGTTGCATTAAAATCGATAAATTGCAAATGAATACTAGTAGTAGAATTATTAGTAGTGGTAGTAGTCGTAGTAGTAGTAGTAGTAAGAGTGAAGTTAGTTGTGTCATAGTTAGTAGTGGTAGTAATATTAGGTATGGTACAAATGGAATCTGCTGCAGCAGTTGCTGCGGCGTTAAAAGCGTGCGGATGCGGTTGCGGCGCAGAGACAACACATGATGCTGTTGCTGCTGCTGCAGACGATGCAACAATAAAATTGTCGTTATTGTTAGCAAAATACGTTATACAATAATTAATAATATTAACGTTAGTATAAATATCAATTAAAATACAAAGAAAATCTACATAATAAGAAACGATATTTACTTGCGTTATTTTTGTTCTTATCTAAAGTTGTGGTTGTTGTTATTGTTGGAGCTTTATATTGTGGTTGCGCTATATTGTTAAGATGCTGTTGCTGCAATTGTTGATGCAGTGGTGTTGTAGGTGTTGTAGCAGGTGGTGGCGGTATCGTTGGTGTTACCTCTTCTATAGGTCGTGTATAAATGGATTTCGTGCGTTCTGGTCGTGATGCAACTGGCGGTGGTGGCGGTTGTGGTGTACCTAAAATATCATCTTCATTGGCTGACGAATGTTGTGATGAAGAGGAGGCTGTATTGCCACCAACAAAATTATATGAATGTGATTGACTAAGTGCGGTATGATGATGATTTCCATAATTATTACCGATATGAGGGCTACCAATGCCACCAGTTGCTGGTATATTATTGGCATTATTGCCTAAAGTAAGATTATTTATGTTGACACCAATCAAATTACCTCCACTGTTGGAACCATGTAACTCTGAATCAGTTGGTGTGCTACTAGGACTGCTGCTGCTAACGTGCGATAGTGAAGAACCTGTAAACAGTCGTTAATAATGCACAATATAAATAATTAAAAAGATATGTGCGGTTATATTACCAGAATGCGTTGTTATAGCATTTGTCATGTATTTTGAACTTGCTCTCTGCTTGGTTGTATTATCATACCACTTGAGAACATCTAACACAGCTTGTGGATTTTTCTTTTGTTCCTGTTTGCTTATGTTTGAATTCATAAGCAAGCGAGCCCATGCTTCTGGCATACCCTGTAAACAAATAAATAGAGTATAAGTGAAATTTC
>NC_051847.1:118043559-118088695 GCF_002237135.1 Teleopsis dalmanni
AAAAAAGAATATTTTAGTTTGCAAACTAATTTGCATTTATGATTACCTAATATATATATATATATATATATATTCTTCATCGATACAAAACCCTGTTTTGTTTGTCTACATTTGATATCAATTTTTTTCATTTCTATAAATTCGAATTAATAAATGAGCAGTAATAATTGTTTGAAATATTTATGGCATTACGATATTAATTTACTTAAATTATCTTTAATAAATGATTTCCTAATACAGTCCTACCACTCATATCGTGCAGGTTCAATTACGTCAATTTTAAGCAGGATTTCGAAAATCAAAAAATATCTAAGAAAGGTAAGGACATGCTTTTTGCTGAAGCTTCGAACTATATATTTTTTTACTCCATTCTAATAAAAAAATTATTATATATTGATTTGAATCAAGTTTTCGCATAAAAAAACACTTTTCTGGTTTTCGATTTAGTTTTGCGTATATATTTTTTTATGAATTTTGTATTATAAATAATTCTTTTAATCATAATTGAAATAATTGTGTCAATACGTGGTGAAAGCATATTTACTAAATTAATTCTTTACCAAAATAAACTAATTTATTTTTTTCGGTTTGGTTCCAGGTTCTCGTTCGTTCAAAATATCGGTTTTTTTCGATTTACGATTCGAAGTCCTACTTTTCACAATACTAGATATAAGCATTTTTTGTTCCTTTCAAATGGATTCCTTAACAACTAAACCGATATGCATGATAGTTAAACTCCAAAGTCTTTCTATAAAGGTGCCCATAACTCACTACATTTTAAAGTACGGACAATATTTAGGATCGGTTTCGTTTTTCGAAGTTAGTACATCGATTACACTTTAAAAGAAACATCAGCTGGAATATTTAAAAAAAAAATTATTATGACATATTTTCGAAAATCCAAAAATAAATTTGAATATATTTAATTTAAAGTCGTCCTTTATTTATGACGTAGCAACGCAAATACGTCAATCATACGTCAAAGTCCTTTTTTCGACCTTTCTTTGCTATGTTAAGTGCGGTAAATTAAATAAAGAATAATACTTTCCCTTGGGAGGCCGCCCTTTTCCTTAAGAGTATACTTAATTTGTTAAACTTATTAATTATTTAAATGTCATTGGAAGTCCTAATTGTCTGGGTTTAATTTTTCAATATGTATTAAAGCTTTATTAATGCTTTATATGGAGATGAATCACATCACAATTCTCAAACAATACTAATACGTCATGTGGTACGCACCAAGAGCGTGAACCACGCACTGCGCCCACTTGTGGAAATGATTTTATATATGTATGTTTATTTATTTTATTTAAATAAAATTCTTTATGAAGACTTTTTCATTTCTCTGCAAATTAAATAATATATTTTAAATTCCTTAAATTCTTACCGTTTGTGCTTGATCATTACGAGTTGGAATTGGTACTTTTAATTTGAAAGTCATAAAGCGAAAATTGCAACTGCCGTCATTAATTCGAAAAATCCTGGAAGTACATGTAGTTATTGCGAGAATTTCACCCTAGTTAACAAATGAAAAAGTATTGGTTATTATTAGTATATATGGTTACTAAATGCCTCAAGGCACAATTTTAAGTGTAGTTTATGCATATCTACTACTAGCGTCCATAAAATTACATTTTGGCAAGATGCATGCTGATGATGAGGGATGACGATGGTGAAGAAACCACATGTGCTAGAATAAATAAAAAACTATCTCACAATGCAATTGTAAAAGTCGACAGCGGCGAGTTGTAGAATTTTAATGTTAAATGTTTCATGTTTTGAGTGTTGTACCAAAGTTGGTGGATGAGTGCGTGTTTAAGTACTTGCATCTGTAGATATTTATAGTATTTGCATTTGTTTTTCAGTAGTCTATGCAGAAGAATACGTATATTAGTCGCTACTGACTGTTGCTTGGTTCCTTCATTTTGTAGCCAATAAAAATTATGGAAATTGTACAGAAAAAAATTTGCATTTAAATTGTTTGCTTGAACTTCACTTTTTTATGTGGCTTTTATAAATATAATTTTTTTTTTGTTATATTTTTATTGTCTTGCTACGTCATTAAAATATAAGCGACTACACTGCTCTATTCAGTTTTTTCGTTTAACTTTTGACCAATTTTAGCTTAAGGCGGTTTAGAAAACACTTACAACGTCTTCATTCGACTTATCTTGTCCATTATTAGGTATCTTCCAGCAGCAGATTTCATTTTGTAGGTAAATGGTATAAGCTCAGGTAAAAGTGGGAACTTTACAATTATTACTGTTAACTTTTTTGCTGTTGAAAAGACTTTAAATCCGGTATTATGCGCATAGATTTAAATTTATTTAATAAAAACAATAGGAAAAATTGTACTAGGAAACGAATTTAAAATGAAATATAAATAATGCATATTAAGATTTTTAAAACTTTTCTTACAGATTCCAATCAAGGTGAGCAGTTACTAGGAATATTATCTTTAGTTATTCTTTACAATACGAAAGGCACATAAAAGTCAATAAGTAGAGTTACAGTTAAAATAAAAAACAATAATTACTATGGTTTGCATAAATCCCCGTGTATAAAACATCTAACTATATTTAATTGAATCATTACTTGTAAATTATATTTCTCATATTTATTAGACATCACAATACATAATTAGCTATTTCGCATGCCAGTCCTATAGAATCAACAGAAGCATTAAGAAATGTACGATAACAACAGAAGAAGCTTATCATCCCATACTAGATTTACAAATATCTGATTCAAATATCTATTGATATTTTAAACATTTCCATAACTAATTGCTTTCCTTAATACTAATTAACATGGACGGTAAAATCAAACGAATTTTATTTTTATATTTTATTTTTTATTTTATTTTTAATTATATAGTTATTTTTATTTTTCATTTTCATGTTATTTTATTTTAATTATTATTAATAATAGTTTATTTTTTATTAATATTATTAATAAAGTTTATTTATATGTTCTATTTTATTTTTATTTTAATTATTTATTCATTTATTTATCTACAATTTGTAGATATACACTTATGATGAGTATTAAATTTGTTATTTATTTTTTAATTGCTTTTAATTATATTAATTATTTATAAAGAGGTTTTTCGAAAAGTAATAAACTACAACAACAAAAATTCTTTATATTATTTTAATTAATTGAATTTTTGGCTGACCATACAGCTGTAGAAATAATTTTTGTATTTAATTAATCGTAAATAATTTTTTGAGACTGTAAATACCAGAAATCGAACGCGTGTCCTGCCAAATGTGGAGTTAGCGCACCTTAACCCACTGACCTAAAGACTTTTGTAATAATTTTTAATCATTATTTTAAATTATTATTTTTCAATATGGGGTACGTATGCCATCATTTATTTATTTATAACATCACTGTTGTCCAGACATTGCCAAAGACGATGTACTGAAGGTATGGATTTATAACCACCAAGGTGGATGTGTGTTGATGAGAATGACGGCACTGCAATTGAAGGTATGGACGCCATACAAATAAAACAATGAATGTTAATCTCTGTATTAGAATTAAATTATAATTTAAATTAAATTAAATTATAATAGTGTTTCTTACCTTAAAATACCAGCTGCAATTAGGTTAATAGCTAAAGTATAAAGTATGATATAACAATATATATATAACAATTTTCTCATTATAAAATACATCGACTAAATTGAACTGGACTTATATGACTCATAATAGTGGAAAAAATATAACAGTATAAATCAGAAATATCAAAACGAGTTTAATAATAATCAAATGAGTTTTCAAATCGGCTTTACAATAGTGATAATAGATGGACAGAAATTAGTTAGATAATTATAATAATTATAAAATATAATATATAGAAATTGATAGAAACATCAGTTATTTACATGTACTTACCCACAGAAACTTCAGTTTCAATTCACACATTCCAAACACAACGAAATGACCCATAAAAGCTAATACGAGTTGTAAACAAAACGTAACAAGAACATTGATCATTTCTAAGATAGGATAGGTTGTGGCATTACAGTTGGGTTTCGTTTTGCCGTAAACTGTTAAATTAACAAATAAAAATTTACTACCATTCATCTCATGACTACAGCATTCATAATAGTCTCTTTATATGAGCCGTATGCAATTCCAATATTGTCAACAATCTCTCTAAATATCATTCTTCCATTAGCAAACACAATCTGTTTAATTTTTTCATACATTTTCATCACTAACAAATACATCAGGATAACCTATAGCATGCGTCATCTCTAACGTTGGAAAACCTCTCTCCATTCATAAAATTGTGGTTATAAATTAATATAATCGGCAAAAACCGTGTTTAATATTTAAAAATTCTGTTTTTTTACACAATATTTCACACAAACTCTCTGATCTGACATTTTACCTCGGAAAAAATTGCCAATCACGCTAATATACCGATTGCTCATGCGATCAATAAACAGATCAGTGGATCGAATACATACAAAATATTCGTTCAAAAATATTCAATTTTTAAACATTTTCATTATCTTTTCTTTATACCCTTTATAAAGCACATTACATTTGGATGCTCGTGATTTAAGGGATTTTGATTTAATAGCGTAGCTATCTCAATTAACTATACATCGATGTCAATTTTAATAGATGTTTTGGCAATACAGAGTAACATCGTTAAGATAGTGTTTGTGCAGTCGGTACTTATGGCAATTTAGCAATTTTATATAATGCAGCTAATATTGGAATTTTGTCTTATAAACTACTGGTATCAGCAAAGCAATTCCTTTTAATGAAAATGGGACAAAATCTTATAAAAAATCTGCCACAACGTAGCTGGAAGTTAAAAGTAATAAGTAAAAAACTATTAGCTCCATTTTCCTCACCTTAGACTGGTATTATGAAAAACCACAAACCACAAATTTGAAACAACTGATTGCATCCTTAAACTATGAAAAAAGCCAAGATAGCATTTTTCTTCGAAATTAGTCCTCTAGAATGATATTTAGACAAGTGTAATTTTCTGATTGTTGTGCTTCGGTTTGAAAACATAAACGCTAGCACAAACTGATACTAAGAAGATACTGAGATTCGAAAGAAAGATCTTACTTCAAATTTTTGGTCCAAAAGGATTTAAAAGAAGGGAATAGTATCGTACAAGGAAATAAAGAAATTGAGTAGCTAAGAGAGGATTAAAACGTTATTTGATTTGTTAGCTCCCATAGACTGAATTTGATTGGACAATGGAATTTGAATAAATTTTTCATGAGAGCAACCGAAAATTATGAACTGACATTCATAAATCTCAAGAAAAGATGGCCACCAAGATTAAGATGACTTGAAAGTATCGCGGCACATTTCGGAAAGAAAGAAACCATAATAAAACATAATTAAAGTGAAATATTTCTTTAACTGTATGTGCAGTATTTGCACATATAATAAAACACTATTTATTGATGGTTTCGTGAATTAGGGATTAGATTGTTTGCAAAGACACGTTAGTAGATTATATCGAGCTCAAATTTTAACAGATATATTTAACGAAGTACTATCACTAACTCACTTAATTGCTTAATCTTTGCGCGTTGAAATGTTGTATACAGAAAACCCCAAGTGATCAACAATGTCAAACGTTGTTAATAAACATATTGTTCCATTTGTTTTTTTGTTTGCACACTAATCTTTTGACATTTATTATACATTTCATGCTTATAGATCTAGTATCAACAACCGGCATAGTGACAAAAGCCTATCGCAGTTATAATTCGATTTTCAAGAACACATTTTTATTCATTAATTTACTATACGCACGTATCTAATTTAATTGTTTTTTAATTAGTCTAGTCTTTATCGAATACAATACGCTGTATTTGAACCTGTGAATCATGTACCATAGAAATCACAACCACGTTTGTTTATGTATATAATAACAACGAACTTCTCTTATCTCATATAACGTAGATACTCTAACGTTCGCCATATGGCAATCGATTCAGTACGTACATATTTAGCAACTATGTATGTTCATATCCTGCCAACAGTTTTATCAACAAAAGAAATCAAATTTAATATTAATTATATTACATGCGTATCGTTGCTTGACGCCCACTATTCAAACAGTTAAGCAGCTGCTTTGTTTACCAATTTAAGTAATTTGCATAACAATTTCAACGTTTATACCATTGATAATTAGTAAACAGTAATTCAATTAAAAACTGCAATTTAATGGCACCAAAATTATTTTGGACGGAAAGAAATACCATTAATGTGTACTGGTATACTCGTACTCGATATTCTTTGACTTTATATAAATAACACAAAAATAAAAGTGCTGTAGATTTATCCTGTTTTCATCACATAATTATTTGTATGCTAATATAATATTTTTTATTATTGAGCTTTAAACGAGATTAACTACAGACTAATTGAGTCCTTTTAAATTAAATAATATTCAATCAAAAAAAATATTATACTTATTAAACTTATTTTTTATTAACTTATAATTTATTTTTTATTAAGATATTATAAATTATTATACAAATATAGTACAACATAATAACAATTATAACTTATAAGAAAAATTTAACAAATTCTGATATACTATATTTATATTTTATACTATAATTTATATTATTTATTTTTTAGATCAGAAATTTTATAATTAAAATATAAACTTAAAACCTGCCATGCATATTTTAGGTATAACTTATTTTATTTTTATATTCTTAAAGTATGTATAATATTTCTAGAAGCGTTTAAAGAACTATTTAAATTTTTTTAATAATAGCTTTATATGAAAAAAGTAACATATTAACATAACATCGTTTGCACAAGTAAGATAAATTAATCATGATCCATAATTTAAATAATTTTAAAACAAGAAGATTTTATCATCTATTGGGCTCTCGAAGGTTGATTACGTATAACACCAGCACCCACACCTCCACTATGTGCACACATTGACGGTACAAAAGACCATTCATCAGCATCAGGATCATATACTTCAACAGTTGAAAGATTTGTTTCACCATCATAACCTATAAGAAATTCGATTAAAAAAGAAATTATCAAATTTTTTAAATAGCTTACCACCAATAGCCCATAGTTTGCCCATATTCGCAGCTAAAGCGACGCGGCTACGTTTACAATTCATTGGCGTTACTAAGTTCCATTTGTCAAATATAGGATCATATACTTCTACTGACCGCAGAAAAGAATTACCATCATAACCACCGCAAGCGTAAAGTTTACCATTGAGTGCCGCTACTCCTAAGCGACAACGTCTATTCAGCATCGATCTCATTTTAATCCAAACATCTTTAACAGGATCATAACGCTCAACTGAATCAAAGATTGACAAGCCATCGTGACCACCTAAAGCGTATACATAACCTCCTAATGCTGCTACCCCGCCTGCTGAGCGGTATTTCATCATGGGAGCAACCTTTTTTAATAGATTTAAAAATATCATCAAATTTTTATAATACTAAATACGGACTTTCCTATTATATATTAATAGTAATATATTGTTAGTAAGTGATTATGATGTAAAATAAATGATTGAGTTCAATCGCTAGGTAACGTTAGGTTGAAGTGGCAGTCTTGTATATTAATGCTTACTTAAATATTAGCTTGTTGTAGTATCACGGATAAAACACTGTTCGTAAGCTAGACTTAAAAAAATGCCTTAATCGCAGAAATCGCAAACATCTAACACACGTCCCTTACATTATGCGCGACCCCTTCTTCACATAGAAACGAAGCAAGCTGACAAACTTGTAAACTTAGCGATGTCCCTTATTTTAAAAAAGGGTAGCTCTATCAGGTTAGGTAAAAAAGGGTCAAGATTTTGAACCTGGACCTTTAGGACATGATTGGCACTTACAGCTGAAGTACAGTTTTACCCTTATCCATAAAAGTACAATCCCGACAAGAGTCGTTAAAGGGTAGACTAAATCTTATTGTCTTAAGTCTTAAGTTCAAGTCTTACGTGTTATTCAAATATGCAGTGACCTTTCAGTACCGCTTCCGTAGTACTAAATTGATTCCGCTTTAGTTGAAGCAGCTGATTAGTACAAATTCTATTTAATTTGGAAATTGTGAATGCATGGGAATGAAATTCCCATCTGTGCGGTCAGTAAGTATAACTTGGAAGAGATAAGTGACACGAATTTTTGCAAAATGCCAATAGCACTAACGACGCCAAATGGGAATTGTTGGTAATGCAATCCAAACTCAATGTTAATACCTGGATTGTCTGACAATGGAATTTACTGAAAAACTTTACTCAAATCTAACCTTAAAAAGAATTAACCTTTTATAAATATATAGAAAAATTACTCTACTTTGAGAAGCAGGTATCGATCAATTGCAGTTCGTTGGTTTATACCGACTTTGAAATCGGCGCATAACCGCAAGTGTTAGGTTAGCCTACATACTGTAACGAATAGGACTGCCCAATTGCTAAAATTTATAGGTTTTAATAGACATATCTTTCTAATCGACTTAGCGTGGCAATCACTGCCCCACTGACCAAGTTCATACTTGAAAATTGGCAAAATTTACAAAACAAAAAAAAGCGATTGAGTAGACACTACACCCTTAGACAAACGAAAATAGTTGTCAATAATTATGTCGTAAGGGATTGAAATTAGAAATTTTCAATTTATGGAACCAATTAAGACTAAATATTTTGTTATATTCACAATTAGCTAATAGCAATGTCAGTATCTCATTATCATCGCTGCAATTCATTTCGATGTACTACCTGTACTTTTGATTAATAGGTAAACAATACGGCTGAACAATAGCACACCTTTTCAATCCGATAACAGAGCAGGTTTCTCTGGATTATTATTGATATTTAACTCAATCATAATTTTATCTTCTGCTACGTAATATTCATAGAATTTATGATCTTAGAATGCTGATATCTTCAAAACTTTGATGAGAATTTAAAAAAATCACAATCTAGATTCCAAGATTAAGTGGAAAACAACCCAGCCAGAGCATCAAATCTGTGTTTACATTAAACTTGTACATGAATTTCCTTATCAGGACGACGAGAGAAGTACCTACTTCTTTTTCCATAGTACTAATCCTATTGTAACTTTATTTATCAAAATACCGGGATCAAAAGAATGCTCTGTTATTGAAAGAAGCCTTTTTATAAATTGCAAGGGTAGATGCCGATCGGCTTCGGCGTTTGCTTTTTTTACGTTGTCAAGTAATTATCTATATATTAGTTTTGTATTAAGTCATATCATAAGTACATCAGCACTGCGGGCTATCGGCCCAAAACTGTAGTTAATATCGTTTTGCTGACCTTCCAGTCGTGAATTGTCAAGTCGTTATGAATTTGGGTCAAAAATGTTGTAGAATTTCTTCCACAACCACAGTTTTAGTTGAGCGCCAATCCATTCTCTATCACTTGCCATCTTATAAAGAGCCGCAGACCGTTGATCTGAGCAGGCAGTTATTTTGACGTGGACTTAAACCATTTAATATAGCGACAGTTCAATGAAAGGCCAGGTTGTAGAGCCATAACCTGACCACCTTTTAGTTAGTTGAACAGATTATGTCATTACTGTTGCAGTCGGTCAGTGATAACGAACACAGATACTTAGTCAAAACAGTTATCATGTTATGTATTTTTATTACATATATATTTTTAATACAAAAAAAATACCTACCGTTTTCCAGGTTTCAGACTTTGGGCAATAACATTCTACTGTATTAAGAGATGTAATTCCATCGTAACCGCCGCAAACATATATATAATCATCTAAAGCAGCAACACCAACGGCACTACAAATCGCAGAGAAAAAATTTTAAAAAATATATATAAAATTTTCTCAACTTTTAATATTTAATTCGAAATAAATAAGCAGTACGCTCTTCATATAGTGTTTTTGAAAATTTCTTAAAAAATATTCTTCAGATTCTTCTATACATTTATATGTCAGCACTACTTAAATCTAAACCATTTATTAAAATTTTGATTTTATAATTCAGTATAAGTTTAATTGTACAATAACATAATTTTTGACAATTGTGCCTCCTAAACTTATATAAACTGTATCTTATCTATCATGTATCTATCATGTGTAGTAGTCATCAACTTTCTTTTACAAACCACATCAAGTTGGCTATTTCTGCTTATTTGATTCATTTCACTCCTTCAACACTCACTTTTAGCAACAAGCATTCACTCAATCAATATACTATTAGTTTACCTTGCTATTTACATTTCATTTATTACGTTTGTACGCATATCACAAGCTAATGCTTTATGTGAAATATAAATAGTTACAAGGAGACTTACAAGGAGGCATGAAATAAATAACTTCCAAGTGAATACACTGAATAAACTAATAATGTGTATAATTATAGAAACGTAGCATATTATTCTTACAAATTAAAGAAGTGGGGTATTGCTGTTCGTATATTTTATCATAACAAAAAGAATAAATGTTTAATTAAAGAAAAAAAGTTTATATACAAATATATATATAAAAGTTTATATATAGTACTTCAAAGAAAAAATTGTTCTTATATCATCAATTTGTTTAACAGTTATATTCAAATCTGAATCAAATTAAATGTAATATGACGAACGCAGTAAGTAGTATATGCACACATTTTATAATTTGATAATATAGCATCTATAGACTTGACATAAAAATTTGTGTATTGCAATATATTGTATAAACTCTACTGTACTGAACGACTATACAATTATTAACAGGTAATTAGCCGTCAATAATTAGCCATTTAGACTTGTATTTAGAGTTAGATCACGTTGGAACGGCGACCTTGCACACCAAAACACACTTGAGCTCAAGTAACAGCCTGTTGTGATACCATAGATTACAATTGTTCATTTGCAAGACGAAAGGACCGCAATGGTTAGCGTACTGACATTTTTAAGTGAAAGTAAATCAACCTGACAAGATCCTTGGCCAAGATCTTAATTTTGCAAGATGTTTTTTCTTACACTCTTGGTCAAAAATAAACAATAACAAAAAAAGTGTATTTTTTGTAGAAGCCAATACAGTAATTCAGATTGATGGTAACAAATTGGCTGGATTAGTAAACTATTCACACTTTAAAGTTTTTTTGATGATGTATATTTTTAAAAAATATAAAATTAGTAATACTTTTTAACGTAAAAAAAAAAAAATTTAACAATAAAAACCAAACATTTTACCTTCTTTTGCATAACATGGCACGTCCTTCTGCCCATTTATTTTTTACTGGATCGTATACTTCAACAGTTGATAAACGTTCGGTGCCATTAAAACCACCAAAAGCATAAAGCTTTCTATTCATAACAGCTACACCAACTCGAGATCTATATAAATATATATACCCAAATTACTTAGGCAAAGTATAAATGAATTCTACAATTATACCTCATCATTGACATTTCCTTTCCAACTTGCCATTTTTTTGAAACCGGATCATATATTTCAACAGTACTTACTGAGTCTCCATTACAAGCCAACCCACCAACGGCATAAATTTGCCCAATTGCAAATTCACTACTTCGTTGTCGTGTCCTAAAAATCCAACTTTTTCTTATAAACAACATCAATTATTATAAATAAATATATACCTAAAACTTTGCAGTAATCCACGTCTTTCTGGCATCAAATGAAAATCTTTAGCTTCATCTAATAAATCTCGGCATTGATGTGAAGTTCGTATCAGATCTTCTCGCGCTACTCGATCTGCTAAAAATTGTGGTGATAAAAGAGGTAAACGTACCTTAGCTAAGACTTGTGGAAAAACTTCAGCACGTTTTTCTTCACTATATTTTACCCAACGCATACAGGCTTCAAAAACAACTTCTTCTGTGTTTACTATAAGTTCGTCACGTCTTACAATATCTACTAACTCATCAAATTGTAATGATAAAAACTCTTCGGATTGTGATACTAAAGCAAATCTTTGCTCTATGTAATGATCAGCTGCTTCCATTAAATATGTACAGCCCAAAGAATCAGCAAATTGTCTGATACCAATTACATTTTGCGGATGGAAACTTGATATTAAAAAATCCGCACAAGCATTGCGTACCTTGGTCAGTTGCAAGAATGATGCTCCGACCATTAAGCTTTGTACATTTTGTATATCGATACGTACTTGACCACTATAAGCGTAATTAATTAGATTCTCCAGTGCACTCGATTCAATATCTTTCATCGTTATTTCTTTAATTCGACTTTCAGTCATATTCGTAGTGAACATCGCATAAAAATAAGGTATAGTGCCTGCTAAAACAATACGATGAGCTGAGAAAGATTGGTCATCCACCTAATAATAAATATTAAAGTATTATAAATAACTATTAAACCTTGATATTGATTTGAAAATAAAAAATTATGGTTTGGTAATTCTAAACACACACACAAGGCATATCTTGCCCAAAGTAATATTGTAGAAGTGTTATTAAAGTTTCACATTTTATTATTTCTCGTAAACAATTATACGTATATATAAATATTACAAGTTAACAAAGCAATGCAATTATTAGAAATGTTTGATTATTAAAGCTAATATACCTTTAAAGTGACATCACAAAGTTTTCCCATTCTCCTAATCTCCTTCATACAGGGAAAACTTTCGCTAAACATTTCTTCATGTTTATAAATAACAAACTTTTGATCATCATCACTCTCACTTATAAGTTCCATTTTATTATTTAAATTTATTAATATTAATTTATCTATTGTAATTTTGTAAATAAAAAATTATCATCCTATTGGCACAGTTTGTTTTTATTTTTGTGTAGTACTTTCCAGTGTTGTAAGTCTGATCTGCGAACAGCTGTCAAATAAAAGACAATAACAACTGACGTCTTGGATGGCCTGTAATCATAACTAAATTAAACCTTCCAAGTGATTTCATATTATTGTATTAAATTCGGTATATTAATCGTAAAGTTAATTATAATAAAATGCAACAGCAACAGCAAATCCCACAACAGTATGTTCAACCACAGCTATCGGCAAGCACAGGATCTGCTCTACCACTTGCATACAAAGTGGCTGTAGAAGATCCTGTTTCGATTATCCCGGAAGTTTCTGATATAATGCGTAGCAATGGTGATTGTGCGCAACCACGTTTGGATAGCGTCAAGTTAATTGAACAAATTGTATATCAACAACTACGTGGCTTATTTTTTGCTGCCTCTGAAGCAGCTATGCTACGTAAAATGAACCCGTCTCCTACGCAGGCTGATTTTGAATTTCTTATGAGGAACAATGCAGTCAAAATAGCACGTATGCGTAAACATATCAAAGATATGCGTATATTAAAGAAAGTTTTAAGTATCCGGCATGGTTTGAAGGATGAAAAAATTGAAAATGCTGACTCTGATGAAGAGCTACCAGTTGAAATGATGGAACTTTACGATGAAGAACGTACTAGACGTCTATTTCGTGCTGATCGCATCTCGCAAATTTTAATAGGCCAGGAGTATTTAGATTTTTCTGAAGCTCGCAAAACATCATTTTATTGTAGGAATGGTGAATCGATAAAAAATAAATTAGGACGATTCTTGGATTTGCCTACAGATGTAAACATACCTGTTGCGACAATGAATATATTGGCTTATTTAGCACATGAAACCATTGCTGTAATTGTCGATTATGCTTTCTTAACGCGTCTCAACTCAGACAATCGCGTTGTGGAGCCGTATAGTCGTGTAACATCTACGGGAGCTTCACCAGCTATGTTGCATGTATGCCCTGAAGTTACACAAGGCCGCGCTAAAGAATCAGCTGTACCAATAACTCCTAAAGAAATACATGAAGCTTTACGCCGATTTTATCAAATGTCAAATAAAAAAATTGGGTACTATCGCAGTCCTTATACACCAGACAATCAGCGAAAATTTCTTGCAATTTAAATATAGGCATAATTAATATATAATACCAATTTATCTAAAAAATTTTACATATTTAATTAAGTATTAAACTCAAATAATGTTACTTAATATTTATATTTATTTTTCGACTTAAATTAAAATGCAAAATTGAATTAATATATATTATAAAACTAAATTATCTTTGTTATTTTTATACAGCGTACCGATACTTTTCTTTACATATGATCTAATCAGACATAAAATTATAAAGTTTTTGCATGTAGTACCGCATTCTGGTGCATTTTTGTTTCCTCGTGTTGTTTCAAATGATGTTGCAGCCTGAAATCTTTATCGCAGTAATCGCAACGATATAATTTAATTTCGGCATGTATAAGTTCATGTTTCTTCAATGTATGCGCATAAGCGAATGCTTTATTACACGAGGAACATACGTATGGTTTGTGACCTCTATGTACGCTGCAATTAAATTTAATATTATCAAATTAAACGTTGATATATTAAAGAAATCTAAGAACTCAATTGAAATTTACTTACTCTTCATGCGATTTCTTAACACTTTCATAGAAAAACGTACGACTGCAAAATGAACATTTATAGGGTTTGCCACCTTTGTGTGAGTACATATGCTTACGAAGCATTTCTCTTTGATAAAATCCCAATGAACACAATCTAAAAATCAAATAATATTTATTTTTTACCAATAAACAAAACTTACAGTAAACTTACTCGCAGAAGTATTTTAGTTCTTTGTTGTGTAATTTTCGATGTTCCATTAAACGACCACGTTTGGAGTAAGTGTTACCACATATGTCACATATATGGGATACGTTCATTTTTTGTTGCTTTGCATTGGAATATTTTTTTTTACTTTCCAATGTTTCACCATGATCTACTTCATCATCTATATCTATTGTTAATTTACTTACAGCTACTTCATTGTCTTGTTTCTGATCTCTCAGTTTTTTAGTTTTTGGTATTTCCTTCGAAGATAATTTTGTATACTTTGGTATATTTTTGTTTTCCAGATATCTTTCATTATTTTGCTTGTCCGTATCGATATCTATAGGTTCATTAACTGACATATACGTTGACTCATCATCGGAAACTATTTGTATGTCTTCCTCGTATAGTTCGATTTCCTCTAGTTTTAATTCACTTTCATCATAAAACTCCTCAGGTACAATTTCATATTCAATAACTTCAGTCGATGGTGACATACGCGAATGATCGTTTTCCCTCTTTTTTACATCACTTGTGCTTACTTCCGCATCTTGTGAACTAATATCTAAATATATATGAGTAACCGCTTCTAATTCTTGTTTGACTTCTGTATTTTTATGGCTATAGTCTAGTCTATGTTCTTTTTGTTTATAATTGCAGTGTTCTGCAATTAATTTTTGTGCCCTTAATGCCTTTAAACGGAATTGAAAAGCCAAGTTCAATCCAAGTTCACAGCTTTTACATATATATTTCGGAACATTCTCATCATAATCAGACTATTAAAAAATGATTTATTACTATATATTATATTTATATGGTTGATTTACCTCATCAAAGTCAATGCCTGTAATCTGTTGAAGCATCTCGCTAGGACTTTCATCTCCTTCTTCGATGGGTATATGTACAGAGCGTTGTTTGTTATTTACTTCTAAACAAACGCGGCAACAGGACGATTCAATATCATATTTCATATTTATTTCCGGAATTTTTTAACACTGCGCTTCAATTTTAAATATTTTACTTTAAAACACTACAACTTTGTTTTTTATATTTTCATTGGATGCGTACCAATTGGGGTTGCAGTGTAAAAAAAGTACAAATGCAAAACAGTATTTTTTTAATACATTTTCTTTCGTTATATTACTAAAGGCAACTTAATATATTCTTCGTTCTACATAAAACAAATTTTGTATATAAATCTGTAAACAAACTAATTGGTGTATAAATTAATTTTATATAAGGTCTGTTCCACGAGCTAATCGTAGTAAAACTCTATTAAACCACAAGTAAAGTACAAACTGGTAACAACAGCTGTTTATTAAAGAAACAAAATAGTAAAAATAGAATTAATTTATTTAAAATTAATTTTATTTTACTAAAGTGAGTTAGAGTGCTGTTGATAATTAAATTTAATATAAGTACTTTATTTTATGTTATTATTATTATTATCAAAATTCAGGATTATGGAGCGGCAGTACAAAAATCGTATGATTTGTACTAACCAAAGGTAAAAGCACACTATTGAAACTGCCTCTGGTTATTAATTACGAAATAAAAAATTTATTTCATATGGTATAAAAGAAAATGTATCGATTATTATTTTTTTCACATTAAACTTATTAAATATACTATTATTAAGATAAATTAAATTAAAACATACTTAGTTTGAAGTTTTATAACTTCAAACTATTATAGTTTGTTAAGATAAGATATATTAAGTTAGAATTAAATATTTATTTAAGGCTACTTTAAGTTAGAATTAAGTTTCATTTTTTAATGAAATAAATTAATAAAAAAATAAACAATATACATATAAACACTTCAATGCAAGTTATTTTATGTTTGTAATTCATTACAAATCTAATCTCTTACAATGCCACGCAAATAAACAATTCGAAAATTTGAATTCAAACCAAAACAGCTGATTAACACTTTAACACAAATTTTACTTAAAAGAAAATATTTGAGTAAAGTCTGTAGCATTTTAAAATTTAGACATGTTACGTTTTCTCAAATTTTGTTAGGGATGTTATGCTTTCTCAGATGCTCGAAAATTTGGTAGTGGAACGCTCTTGTGTATGCACAGTGTTACTCAAAGTTACTATGAGTAGCTCATGGAACAGACCTATTAACAGTTGGACACAGTGTTGCCACTTCTGATGTTTCTATGTAGTCCTCTCATTGAAGTCAGTCAAAAGATATTTCGCGAATATTTTTTTATAGGAAGTAGACTAATTGAAATAGTGTGAACGTAGCGTAAGTATTTATTTAATATATAAATTGAGAATAGTCACGAAAACTCTGAAGGGCTTATTTAAGCAGTGTATAGTAAGTAGCTAACCATGAACTTGATATAAGCTAAGTATAACAAGTTATTTGGATTTAATTTTTAATTAGTGATTAAATTAAAATATTAATTATTGTATTACTGATCTATATATGATAAATTGATTTCCGCTAATAAAGTCAAATACTGTAAAATTTTAACATATTACAATAGAAATAAATAATTAATACATCAAAGTGTCTCATTCTACAAGGACATTATACATACCTGTGTTTATGTTCTTCGGTTTGTGTTCCGCTTAAAAAACAAATTTTTTTTCAAACTCTGTTTTAAACCGATTACCGGTTATTCATGTATTGTTGATATAATACCTTTATTTTACAAATATTTTTTGTTGAAAGTAGTACGTAAACAATGAAATATAAAAATACATTTCATTGTTAAGTGATTTTTTAAGGATTAAAAATGTTCGAAATAAGGAATAAAAATTCCATCAGTTTTAATTCTTTAGTAAAAACAATACGAGTTCCAGTTTTTGGTGCTCATCCATCATGTCATATTCAGACTCGATTAGAGGAAAGAAGAGCGAAGGCTCGAGCTTTGCGTGCAGAACGTCGTCGTAAACCAGACAAACCAGATGATTTTGTTTGTTATGATGATTCTGGTAGTGACGAGGAAACGTTAGCTCAACAAGAGGAGATCTTAAATACTTCATACTCGATATGTGATTTTCTGCGTGCGCGTGAAAGTGGACTCAGAGATGTGAGTATATGCATACGTCACTGCATCACGGTCTCATAATAAACTAATGAATTTATTACCTCAATATAGTTACGTAGTGTAAATTATGAACAAACAAGTAGATATGTTTTAACTCATGATATGCTTCGCGAGACTCAAATCAATTTAGGATACATAAATAAGGTGTTCTGTTCAAAATGGTTAAGTAGTCGACAAGTAGTTTTTGGAACAAAATGTAACAAGGTAAGAGTGTTAATTAACTTTTGAAAATAATATTGGTAAGATAATTTTATTTTAAGTTACTTGTTTACGATGTAAACATGCGGCGAGTAGATGCAATTCCAACATTATCAAATAAAAATATTAACCACCCTGAAGTACAAGGTGGATTACATGCTATAGAAATAAATCCGAGTAGATCATTTCTAGCTACTGGCGCACGTAATTCTTCAGATATAGCTGTTTATCGTTTACCAACCCTTGATCCAGTCTGTGTAGGCGAAAATGGACATCGAGATTTAATAATGGGAATGTGTTGGTTAGATGACCAATTTTTAGTATCGGGATCTAAAGATTCACGTTTAGCACTTTGGCGTGTTAATGAAGATATGATGGATTTTCCGGACGGTGGCCAAGAAGCTTGCCCTACTTTTGCTACAATTAATCCACTATCTGTGAAGGATTGTCGCACTGCGCAAAAAGTTAGCTTTATTTTTGTCTTGTATATCTTGTATATATATATATCATCAAAATATATTTACTTTATTTCATTACAGATACGTTCATTGTGTTTCAATAAGGAATTTAAGGAAATAGCTGCTCTATCTCTAAATGGTTATATACACATTTTTAACGCAGAAACTTTCAAACAAAAATTATCTCGTAAGTTGCCAAATTGTCAAGATAACGTTAGCATAGCTTATCACTCTGATGGACTATATGCAGTTGGTTGTCGATCGTATACTATATTATTAGATGCAAGAACATTGCAGGTAATTACGCATTATTTGTTTTTGTGTGTGTGTGTTTTTTTTTTTGGTTATTATAAATTAAAAAATCAATTATATATTTTTAGACTATAAAAAAAATAACATCTCGCTATAGTGGCTGTGGTATACGCGCTACCAGTTTCGAAGGCAATTTGCTTACTGTAGGCACAGGACTTGGCATGTTATTATTTTATGACTTACGAGCGGGGAAATATCTTGAAAGCAGTGTGAACGCTTCTCGTACTGTGGCACTAAAGTGTAGTAAAGGGATTGTTGTAAGTGAAACCAGTACAATTATCGCACCCCCTCATCGAAACAGATACAAAACGAAATTCGTCATTTTTTAGAAAACGCAAAAAATATTTTTCTTAATAATGGCATTCTTAACAAAAAAAAAGAGATTTACGTGTTTTTTCAAAAATTTGCAATAATAAAAGCAAAGTGGAATTTTGCGTGTTGGTAGACAGGTAAACTATAAACAAGTTCCATACATTAACTTAAAATTGAAGAATTTCCAGTTGTGCCTCTTTTGAAGAGGGTGTGTGATATGTTGAATAGAATGAAAATATTATAATTTATTACTTATTAGTATCCTGAAGATGAAATGGATGGTTTTCAACAAGTTAAATATGTACCAGCAATTTACACACACTGCTATGATAGCACTGGAATGCGTATATTTGCTGCTGGTGGTCCGTTACCAGCTACACTTGTAGGAAACTATGCTGGTGTTTGGCAATAACTTTTTAGCAAAATTAAGCGTCCTTGCAATTGATAACCTATTAAATGAATTATTTTATTTTGCATTAACTTTTATGTTTTTACCATAAGTTAATATGTTTTATATTTAAATATTATTTTAATTTATATATATTTATAAGAGTATGAAATGTACGTTGACTACATTTGTATTTAAAATAACTTTTTATCTCTTTTCTAAACTTTTTTAATTTTCCAACCATATTAACATTGGGTTGGAGAAAAAGTAAAAGACGTTTTTAATTGCTTTATTTTGATGAAATGGTTAATTGCATTTCGTAAAAATTTCTTTTGTTTGATTTCTGACAGATTAGTCAATTAGTCAACATTTTTTTGTGGACGATGCATGTCTAAGTAAATATTGCAAAGCAAATATAATAAAAGCTTCAGAAATTATACGATATTTCACTACAATAAAGGGGAAAAATACAGGACGGGTGCGTGACATTTATCGTAGCTACAATCTTTGAAAACTATATGTAAAAATTGCTGATCTCTTTGGTCAAACTATTTGCAGAAACAGTCGTTGATATTATGCATCCGGTTTGAAAGGAAGTGCATATGAGCAGTCACGACACTGCTACGGAACTGAAACCCGAAATCAATATTGTTATAAATTTCACTACACCCACAGTATAGTTCACATTGCGCCAGAATATCTTAAATCGTTGTAATATTTTTACTGACGTATAATAGACTAGAGAAGTGTAAAAAGTTAAAATTCGAAAATCTGTAAATGGGATAAATGGTTTTAATAGAAAATTAAAAAAGTTGTTGGAAAACAGGAGGCAATATTTAAATTTTTTCAGTTCGTTTTTTTTAATAAATTAATTTATATTTATAACGTTGAATATTTTTTCTCCTAAACTAATGTATTTCAACAAATGTTTCTTCTCTAAATTTCAATATTTTATTTTGAGAAATTACAAGTTCTATAAATCACAAGTTTGTGTTAAATAATTATATTTTGTAATTTATTTTTAAAATGAATAATTTTACAATATTCAAAAATATTGTTCTCTTTTATAAATTAATGAATTATTTATGTTCATTAATAAAAAGTATCTGTATATCTTTCACTTCACTCCATCTTTCACTTTTATATAAGCATACGTATGTATATATTTTAAATATATCTTATTGAATATTTATACAATATGTAATCATACATATTTTGTTTGTGATGAAGATATAAAATACTAATCATTTTAAATAATATATATTTTATTTAACTTATCTATATGAATAATTGAAATAATTTTAGGACTAAGACTAGGTTTAATACAAAACAAAAAAAAATATCTTTAATTTAGGTTGTCACGCTTTTAACAATTTAATCTTACTAGGTGTAGGTGTCTTTATTCTTTCCTTAACTTTTAGTAGACATCGCATTCTATATAACAATTGCCAGTTCAGAAAAACATTCATATCTATTACTAAAAAAAATATGGTTTTGCCAAATATTAAAAACTGATGGGCTTTAATTCAAATATTTAGACTCTTTTGCAAATGAAGAAAGGACAACATATAACCTTTTTATAGTTTTTATATAAATATATAAAAAATTTAAACTTAATTTAAATAAAAACGAAACTAGAACTATGGTATAGCTATATCTGAAAGGAAACAGGAAACGCTTTTTACCTTTTATAAGAAAGTATAAAATCTTGTTTCTATAAGATTTTATAAAAAAATAGTCACATAATAAAATAGTTGGTCACGACAATTTTAGATATATTTCATTTTTGCACTTTGTGTGATGGATATGAAAATATGAAAATGTTTATACAAAAGTGAAACTAACAGAACCCTTGTACTATTTTATTCGATGCGAACCAGTCTTCAGCTTCCTTTAGTCCTATATAGATTTGTAATAAATAGTTACATTAATTCTTTAATTTAAGGATGTAGTGTACTTTTCATTAAAGTTATAAATATATATTTTTAAATTTACAAATTAATTCATATTGCATTAATTTTTATTATTATTATTGAAATATATTTATTTAATTTTCGCTTAGTATAAATAATATACAAAAACATTTTATACAAACATACAATTTACATATATTACATGGACATTTACATTATAACAATTATGAATAAAAATTTTTGATAATATATAAGAGTTTGCACTGTGGTCTAATATAATAGTTATATAGTTTGAATTAAAATAATAAAACTGATTCAATACATAACGTTAAATGAATGGCTTTGTTTTTAAAGATAGTATCAGGTAATATATTGAAAAGCATTGATTTTATGTGTTATTATTTCCTGCGCCCCATGATAGAAAACTTCCCCAGCCACGTTGATTTCCATCAGCATTAACTACAAATGAAAATATTTAATAAATACAATTTGTTCACAAAATATGAATTTGATCTGAGTGAAAATATTTTATATTTAGTTTATATTTTATTAAAAACGAGCATATAAAATGATGGGTCCCCTTAAACTTAATAGTATGAATCACTACTGTACTAGTGACAATGTAATAAAATGATTTTTTATAAATTTACCTTTATGTCCCTTTGCCACACAGTTTAGAACTTCTGTTTCGGTGCGACTTAACTTTAATATTGTGTTAAGAACGGGTACTAGTCGAGTGCGCTCATCTCCATTATTTAATGTTAGGAACTAAAAATATACAAATGTGAAATAATAAAATTAATGTACGCAGTCCAACTAGATTAGCTTAGGTTATTATGAATATCTTGGGAAACCATTTAGGCCTGGTAACCTATTGTGTTCTCCAATAAATATCAAAGTCTTTCTGAACCTTTAATAAAACAAAACATACACTTTGAAGAAAGGTACTGCAGATCCTTTGAATAAATAAATACCTAAAATGTTTAAACTGATTTGCAAAGCGGCTGAAAAAAAACAAAGACCTGTCACAACTGAAAAGGTATATTTAATCTTTTAACACGGTTTTCTAACCGACTTGAGTCCTAGTAGTTTTACTTTGTTGCGTATCGTGTTACGGTGTTCTAAACATATGTATCAAAATAATGCGTCGATGAACGCCCTGTTGGAAGTTATATGTTTGAATATAATTTCCCCTAGGTAAGAAATGACGGGCATCTAAATTTTTGCTGTTCTTTGGATCACAGGTTTCGGTTAAAAAAATGTAATTCCACATCAAGTAAAAGTATAAATGCAACACTTTAGGTGTAACTGCGTAACTCTAGATGTTAATTAAAACCATTAAGCATATCTTAATCTCTATCCCAAAGACAGGTTTATAACCGACAGTAAACAGTCAACAATACCACTATAAGGATAATATTTATCTCTATGCTACACATATCGGTGGATTCTTATATATAAGAAAGCCCGACTAACGTACAGATGTCCACTTATCAGTTTCTTTTAATCTTGTATAATCCAAACAAAACACATGTAAGATATTTAATTATAAAGTGGACTCTAAATCTCACACATGGATCATATATTTATATCCATTTAAAACAAATACCTATAAATGAATATGTTACTAGCTAGCTATGTCTTACATCATAATTATATATGTTTGTATAGGAAAATCTATGCTGCCTAATACAACCACCTAGAAATGTGTCATATAAGTAGGACTTATTGTTGTGAGTAGGCTATGAAGAGTAGTTCTCGTCCAATATAATAATAATAATAATATGTAAAAGTAAAATGCATGATTATACGATTGCACTAACCTTGATTATCACGTTCTTTAAATATTCTGAATTATGCATATGAGCTTCACGTTCTACAGATCGTTCCTGGCGTCGTAATTCTTCCTTTAACATATCATTCATCTGTGATAGTTTTGCTAAGTCCTGCTCATTTTCTGCTAATAGGGCAGTTAAATGTCTTATACGGGTATCTTGCATCTGCAAACGTTCCTTAGTAGCTTGTAATTCGACATGTGTGCTTTCTACATCATCGCTTCCATGTTCCACGTCAGTTAAAGTTAATGTTGTCACTGTATCATTGATAGTATTCATGGGCGCATTTAATAATTCATCCAAAGGCATAAAATCATGTTGTGATCGTGTACGTGACGAATCATTCGATATTTTCCGATTTGCTGCAATATTTGCCAAAGCCACAGCTTCTTCGGAACCTTCAGCGTCTTCTCTTTCCATAAGCAAAATATCAATTTTACTTTGCTCAACTACATTATTTTGCATCGTATCCATAGTGGATGTGTTCAGTTTAGATGCAGCTCCAATAATTGGTGGAATACGTATTACTTTTGCGTGTTCACTTTTTAAAAGTTCAATTTTTTGCTCATAAGTTACTTCTAAATCCTTTAGTTGCACGTTATGGCATGAGTTTAAATTTTCAATTTGTTGACGATGATTTTTCAAAGACTCCTTTTGAAGATGTAACTGATTTCTGTTTTCGTTAGCCAAGCTCTCATTCTGTTCACGTAACTCCTCTATGATATTATGGAATTCTTTGATGCGTTTTTGCAGGCATTCATTGTCTTCGTTTAGTATCTGCATCCGTTTATTAGCATCTTCGATTCTTTTAAGATGCATTTTTACGCTTTGTTGTAGCTGTTTTTCGACTGCGCGCAACGATAATAATTCTTCCTCTTGTTCACGTTCTTTGGAGGTATCCCTTTTCTGATTTTTCCGCAGCACAGCCTGAGCCTTCAGTTTATATTCCAAATACTCTACGCGTAATTGTTCTAATTCGCGTTCAGTATTTTTAAGACTTAGCTGAGTTGTTTTTAAATTATTTTCCGTGTCAAATAATAGAGACTGCAACTGATCCTTATCGGTTTTGGCCGCTAAAATTATTGTTTCTTGCTTGCTAGCAATATTGGACATTTGCAAGCGCAGTTCTTCTAGTTCCATCTTAAGATTCTCATTCGCTTGCTCTAACTCTTTGCTGGACGCTAGTATGCTCTGTTTGGTGTGTACGGCATCTTTAATTTGTGTTTGCAATAGATCGATCTGTTCTTTTAATTCTTTAGAATGGTTACACTCGGCATTTTTAGCGGACTCAAGTAAAGCAATTTCTTTACGCAACTGTACAATCATTGTTTCTTTTGTTGTTAGGACTTCATTGAGAGATTCCAACTCAGTATTTTTTGATGCTAATTTTACAGTTGCTTCGTTAAGTGATTTTTCGGCAGCTTCAATTTCCAAATTAAGTACATTAGCTTGTTTGCGCGAAGATTTGAGCTTCTGGTTGTCACCCTTAAGAGTGTCAAGTAATTTCTGAGTTTTTTCTTTCTCAAGTTGCAAATCATTTATTAATATTTGCTGTTCTTTTAACTCAAGTTTCAGCTTTTCATGGTTAGTTTGCTGCTTTTCTAATTCTGTCAACTGTGTTGTTTGCTCTTGAAGTTTTTTCTTAAGTTTAATGGCTAAACCACGTAATCTATTGTATTTGTCTTCGAAACTTTCATCCAATTCTCGTAGACGACTTATCTCATCAGTGCGTGAAATAGTAGACGTTGACAACATATCGCTTTGGCTGTCTGTGGTATCGATATTTTTTAAACTTTGCACATCTTCTGTGAAAGATTTCATCTGCTTTTCCTTCTGCGAACATATAGCTTGCAATTCCTCTACTTTAACCTGTATCTGTTCAATTTCTAATTTCTTTTCTCGCAATTGTTCATCTTTTGTTAAAAGGGATTTCTCATTTTCATTTAATTTATTTTCCAAATCTTTAAGCTGAGCAGAAGTATTTTTCAGTTCAGATAGTATATCCTGTTGTTTTTCTTGTTGGCGTGAAATAACATCTCCACGAGCCTTGAGCGCTTCATTAAGTTCCCGCATTTCTCCCAATAAGTCAGCATGTTCACGTTCTTTTTGCTCAAAGCGCGCTTGTAACTCCTCATAACTTTGCCGATAACTTTGTAGTTCTTCATTCAAATCTTGGCTGTGCTGTAATTTTAATTGTTCTACAAGCGCTGAATTTTCATTTTCCCTTGTGATTTGCTGGTTCTCTATTTCAGAAGTCAATTCTTTTAGCTTGCTTTCCAAACGTTCTTTATCAATTCCGAGTTCTTGAGAAATAAGCTTGTTTGCATTTAATTCTTCTATAATATTTGACTTGTTTTGCTCATATTCCTCTAATTGCTTTAACATATCGCCAATATGTTCTTCTTTCTTGCACAATAATAATTTCAGTTCTTCAAAATCAACCTCTAAGGTTTTATTTAATTCTTCGTTGTCTTTGAGTTTGATTTTTAAATCTTTGAGTTCTTGTGATAGTTGTTTAATTTCCAATTTTTGTTTCTCTAATTCTTTGTTATCAGTTTGACTTTCTTTACCCAACGCTTGATCACTTTGTAAATCCACCAACTGCAAACATTTTTCAGTATATTGCGTTAACGCTTCCTCACTTAATATTTCTACCTCTGCAAATTTTGCTACCAAATAATTAACTTTTTTCCTTTCCAATTCTGCGCGGTTCTTATATATACATAAATCATTTCTTAAAGCATTATTTTCCGTATGCAAATTATCTAATTGCAAACGCATAGAAAGAGATTTCTTTTGTACATCTTCATTTAGTCTTTGAGCTTCCACCAATCTAGACATTATCTGCTCAAGATTATCATCCTCAAATTGTGTTTGGACATTTTGTGTTAAAAGATTAGTATTCTTCCTAGTAGCATTTAATTGTGCAAAATTTTTTTGCTGTTCTTTCTCAACTTCCACACTTAATCGTTGCATCTCATCCAGTTTTTTCAACATTTCTGTTACATTTAGGCTTTTCATTTGTGGTACAATATTTTGTTCAACAATTTTGTGTAAAAATTCAATACCTTCTTCTGTTAGCATGTTAATCTGTTTGTTTGATTTCTTAACTTGTCGATCAGAGCAATTCGTAATTGATTTATCCTTTGTAAGTTCTTCGTTCTCTTGCCTTAGAATATTCATTTGTCTGCATAATAACTGCGAAGCTGTTATGATTTCAGTTTGCCATTTTGTGACAGCTTCCGCATATTCATGTTGAGTTTCTAGTAGAATACGTTTACATTCTTTTAGTTTATTTACTTTTTTGAATACAATTACAAATCGGTCTTTAAGCGCATTAAACTTTTTACGTTGTTTTGAGTTGATGTCTTTAAGATTAGCATATTTTTCAGACATTTCTTGTAAAGAAGTTGCCATTGCATTTTCGCCATTTTTATAAGCTTCATTCTCTGCCAGAAGTTGACAAACCTGATTCTTTAAAGTATTATTAAGACTCTCTGATTCTTTAAGTTTATTAACTTCAAGTTCCAATAGGTTTAAATGCGTTTTTTGCTCCATGCCAATTACGTTAACCTATAAGAAAACAATAAAATTAAATGTCTAAAAATTACAAATAGTAATTCGTTTAAAATACCTGCTTTAAGTTACTTTCCATTTGATCAATGTCTTTTAACAAAGATTCGTTTTCATCCATCATTCTATCCAACTGCCGTTTGACTGATTCGTTCTCAATGTTTAGTTCATTTATTATATTTTCTTTTATGTTAAGATTTTGCTGTAATTCAGCTACTTTACTTGTAAGTTCCAATTTATTTGTTGTAAATTCTTCTAACATTTCTTTCATGGTCAATAAAGCCTTCTTATCTGCCTCCTTTTGTGTCTCACATATTTGCAAGGTATCTCTGAGTTTCTTATTTTCATCAGCAAATTCTTAAAACAAACATTTAATTATAAAAGACTAAATAAAAATTTTGTGGATACAATTGTGGGTTTCAAATTATGCAAAATAAATATAGAAAATATATTTGAAATTTTTCAGCATATTATAAAATTTTACTTATTAAATGTCATTATAATTCATTATTTTAAATACAAGTCGTCAAACTTTTCAGTATGATTTGTATAAAGAAAATTAGAATAAACACTAAATTATTTTATGTTATGTTAAATTTGTGATAACTGATAAATATAGGTCCAGTAGATAAACACGTTTAAGTAATTACAGACGTTTAGCTCGAAAACTTTATTGGTGCTGACCATAGATAGAATCGTCATGTCGTAGTTGTAGGTTTTACCTATATTAATTACTAATTTATTTTGCTTACCATCTTTGGCTTGCTTTGCCTTTTTAGCAATTGCTAGCAAGGATTTGTATTTTTGCAACAACTCATCTTTGCTTAGACTTTCAATGGAATTTTTCTGCACAAAAAAAAGTTACTAAAGTTTTTTAAGCTATGGATCCTAACTTACACTTGCAGTCGTTGTAGTCTCTTGTGGGTCATCCATTTCTTATAGATTTATATTTTTAATTAAGTTATACATGTAAAAAATACTAAAATATCTAATTTGCGTAATATTGATGAATCCCAATTGATATCATCATCAAGTTGGAAAAGCAAAATATAAATGACGTTTGTTTGTTTTTACTTATTTAGTTTTTGCAATGCTGCCAAATTACAAATGTCAACAGTTTTTTAAGCACTGGAATACACATTCGACTTGTACCAACTCTATTGGCTCCATAAATCAGATAACTAAATTCTTAAGCGCTTAAAAAATATGTATTTACACGTGGGTATTGCAAATATTATATAAAAATACATTTTTGAATTTCAACAATTTCTCATTTAACATTATATGTGTTCATATACGACTGCCTTGAGCGATATACCATACCTCATATGAACTAATCATATGTATTTGTTGTGTTTTCGGTAAAAAAGGGTGGCAATACTTTTCTCTTAGCTTTTATATTACATTATCTTTATTTATTATCAAGTCGCCATTCCCAAATGAAGGAAAACAAGTAACGGGACAGTGCTTTTTTCTTTAAAATGGCATTAAAAAAATTGTTTTTATTAATTTTATTATTAAAAAAATGAATTTTAAGTAGTGAACGTTAATTTGTTGTCGTTATCTGTTGTGAAAATAGTGTATAAGTTTATTAGATTTTGTGTGGAAAATTAAACGCACAAGCATCGCAAAAAGAAAAAGTCCAATAGAAAAAAATAGAAAAAATGCTTAATTATCTGGCATCCGTCGTCTCTTTCATTATCGCCTTCACCATCACCTCTTAAGTGTGAAAAAATTATTTTTTAAACTAAATTGTCGTATCTATTGATACTGAACACGCACATTTAAAAAAAAAACAGGTACTCTATAAGACTGTTTTTAAAATAATATATCAATAAAGAGCATATAATTAAACGTTTACAGTGTGCGAGCTATTGCCGGCGCTCGCCACCACTCATTAACAATCCTTGTGGAACATGTCCGAAAAGAATGTTCAAAGTGCAGCGCAGTGGACAAAGGCAACGGCAACGGCAGCGAATACGGCAGCAGCTCAAAAGTTGCACGCACAAGGATCAATTAACCTTTATGATCATCAAAATACTGCTCCTATACCAACTCAATCTACTTTATATGTTGGAAATAGTGGTACAGGACACCCAGCACCTTATGTTGCCCGATTTCAAACACCTTTAATACATCATGCTTCCGCACCCCCACCGTCACTAGCACATAATACTCCAACATTGCTTTCAACCTCTTCAAATGTACCTGCACCAAGCGGTTTCGTACCGCCATCATATTCCCCAGCTACCGTGGCAGCTGCAGCTACTTCTGTATTAACACCAAACCCCTTTGCTATCAATGCTTCTGGTAATAGTGGCAGCAGTGCTTTTGGGCTAGATCAATTCATTTTAATGAATGCTGCTACAGCAGTTTCAATAGCTGGCGCTAACGCAACTGGAACTACTGTGACAAGTGTAGCATCTATGCCACTAGTACCAAATAATGCCTCAATGCTACAACAACAAACTGTAACAAACCCAAATGTACAGCCAATAACAATAACAAGACAACATGGAGAAATGCCATCTGCTAGTAGCGGCGTTATCACCAGCACAATAGTAGAAAATGTCATCAATGCTATAAGCAATAATGGAGATGGAAATGTTAATGTAGGTGGCATACCTGGACGTCTTATAGGACTAGGTGTAAAAACACCGGATGATGAAAAACTATCTCGTGTGCATAATATGGTCGAATCTAGTCTAAGGTAATTACATGCTTTCTTATAATTTTTTCTTGAATTATAAGAAATATAATTCAATTCAATTTTTTTAGCGATCAAGCGAAACAACAAATTGCACAAATTTTGGATCGTATCTCTACATTAAAACCAGTTGAAAAATTGCTACTGTATTTACGCCTACCAGGAGAAGCTCCTGACACAGGTTAGCATTAAAAATATATATAAATTTTAGTCAAATTACAATAATTAAAAAAAATTATTTTTATTTTAGATCCTCTTCGTCATCCACAAAATCCACTTGGCACGCGTTCTGAAATTAATCATACTATAAATTGGGTACGTTCGCATTTGGAGCATGATCCACAAGTATCTATACCAAAACAAGACGTTTATAATGACTACCAGTACGTTATTGAAATGTATATATTGTTTGAAAAAAATTAATTAAATATATTTGATTTAGAGCTTATTGTGAACGTTTAAATATAAAGCCGTTATCTACTGCTGATTTTGGAAAAGTTATGAAGCAAGTCTTTCCAGGTATAAGACCTCGACGTCTAGGTACGCGTGGTAACTCCCGATACTGTTATGCTGCTATGCGGAAAACTACAAAGTTAGCTGCACCTCAATTACCACAAATGAATACTAATATAAGTGGTACACCAAATACATCAACAAATACTTCTGAGAGTAGTACATTGATATTTAGTACTGAAGAATCTGATACCGAATCATGGAATGTTATTAAAAAATGGGCTGAGAAATTGCTTAATGTAAGGGTGGACGGATTAAAAGATTTAGCAGAACGAATCAAAGGATCAAACATACTAAATTCTGGTACAATAACATGTGCCTCTCGTGCAAATGTTTCTAATAAAAAATACACTGCAAGAGAACCAAAGGAAAAACGTTTGCTTAATGTAAGTGTTTACCTTTACCTTACACAAATGTTGGTACACAAATGTTACTCCATTGTTGTTTACAATTATTTTTCTATTTTAGGACATGGGACCGCTTAAGAAAAGGCGTAAGAAAAAACGAAAGGGATCATCATCTTCCGAATCTAGTTGCAATCAGTCACAGGGAAATCAATCAATTAATAACAATAACAATAGCAATATTACAAACAATAACAAAAGTGAACAGTCTCCAAAAACGTCAAATTTCGTAGGCACAGTTTTGTCTGATGATGAACAAAAATTTATGGTTAAAATAAAGCAAGAAATTATTGATTCTCCAAACATACAACATGCGCAGCAATTGCCTCTACCACAAATACAAAACGCTGCTATAAATACAAATTATATACAGTCGACCACACATCAAGTTTTGCCTATTAACTTGGCTACAGAACAGCGCACAGTGCTTGCAAAAGCCCCACCGTCTGATATTGTAGATAACCAATTTGGTGGTATTTTATTGAATCGCACTCCTATGTCTGCTGTTAAAAATTTAACACCAAAAATTATTGAAATGTCTGCTATTAGTACACCATCGCCAGCAAATACTGCAACCACTTTAGCTACACAGACCGCAATCAGTGTGGAACAAATAGTTATTAAAGAAGAAGTTGTTGATGACTATAATCCAACAAATGTTTTTTGCAAAAAAGTACGCAAAGCGCAACAGACCAAAGGGTTTTGGATTAATTCACCAACACCTAATAATAATTCTACAATAACTTTACCATCAACAGCTTCACCAGCAGCATCTCCTGCAACACCAAATAGCATTTCAGTTATTGCAACCCCTAATATTCCAACAATATCAGTGACAGCAGCTGTATCTGCAGCCGTGACACGTGATATAGTTGGCATTGAATCACCTGTTACTAATTATTTAATGGGTCCACCAGCACAAATATCAAATAACGCATCCACTAGTCCATCAATTTCAGGATTAGGGTCCACTGCAAGTACGGATAGTGACAACTCTACCAATGTACCTAAAGTTGCTTCAAGAAATATGCAATTACTACTTCGAGCGAAGAAACAGGCTGCAGCTGCAGATGCAAATAACTCTGATATGAATGAAGATAAAGATACTGAATTACCAGAAAATCTTGGCTTACCACGAGAACGCGTCATAAGTATATGCAATATGGATAAAAGAGAACTTGATGACTATTTTCTACCTGATGAGGAAGATAATTCACAAGATCAAGATACAGAGCTGCTTCAATATTTTCAGCCGGGAGACGCTGAGGAAAAAGTAAATTCCTCTGATGCTGTAAAAACGAATCCAATGTCAATGCAAATGCCAACTAACGAAGTTAAAAAAACTACGTTGATAGCTGAACATAGTGCTTTAGGAAGTTCGACTGATAATGTCGAAAAGATTTCTATTACCTCTAATAGATTAACAAAAATAATAGCACCAAACTCAGTAAGAAACAATTTGCAAAATACTGCAGTACCAATTAGTACAGGATTTGCCAATGCAAAAATTGTACCAACATCTACATTGACTTTACCATCAAATGTAACAACAACTGCAGTAACTATTGGATCTGCCTCAGCGTCTCTGGCTCTAATGTCACAAAAGCATCAAGAACAAAAAAATCAACATATAAACTTCCAAAATAAACGTAAGATTAGTTTAAACACTCCACTTAAAAATAGCGAACTAAATTTAAATCGTAAAAACTGCATATTTTTACCTATCTCACCAAATACAAATAACGCTACTTTACAAACTAATACAACGAATAGTAATTTCTTTGCAAGTCCTGGGCTAACACGACTCAAGCCGAAACCAGCGCTCGTAAAACAACAATCACTGGACTGTGGCTCAAGTGACCCAATGATAGGCGCTAGCCGAAGAAAACGCACTTATGCTACTGTCATGCCAAACAATACCTCTGCATCAGCACCACCTAGTCCATCCGTGCTGCAACAGCAGCAGCAACAACAACAACAACAACAACTAATAGGTACTCAACAAGTTATGAATAATACATGGCTAACACTTGGTAGCAATTGTAATAACAGCTATAATGATGTGACAACTGCAAATAACGCATTGCTATCTGAGCAAGACTCGTTGGATCTAGATTTGTTTGGTACAGTTGCTGGTGATACTGCAACTTATGGTCAAAATTCATTTAGCTTCGATATAAACACAACAGCAGAATGTCAATTGACGCCTCTAAATGAAATGCAACGATCCCAATCAGTGCCATTATCGCATTTACAACGCACACACTCGCCAGTTTTTAATCGCAATGGCTTTCATACAAATTACTCCACTTGTACTTCGGTTGCGCAAACTCCAGTGCCACATGAGTTTACAGAGTCTACAATGTTTTCCGAAAACAGTTGCAGTCAACATAGTAACACACACATATCCATGATTAAATTAGAAGAATCAACTGGAATTGGCTCAGACACCACTACTGTTCTGTCATATGATGTAGATGTGAACGATATACTTTCATCGCCAGATTTTGTTGCTAGCATAGCACAAGCAAGTATTGCCACTACAACGTGCTCATCGGCTGGATCTTCATCTGGTTACAGTAGCAGTGGAACTTGCACTACATTTGGAATTACTGGCAACTGCAACAATTCAACCGTTTCACGATCAGTGCCTTCTACACCATTACCACATCATCAGCAAAACCTTTTAGGAAATAATAACTTTTACAGCCGTCGCTTACATGCCTTAAATGATGAAATTAATTTATTATCACCGAATGCTGCTGCCACATTTAACGGTAATACGACAACATTTACGGCTGCTGTTAAATGTAGCGGTATGCATGCTGCACGATCAGTATATGATATATCAAAATCTATGCCAACGACTCCTATAACTACGACTAGTTTTCGTTATAGTCCAACTGAGTATAATCGTGATTTTTTAATCAATGGCAATAGTATAGATATATCAACTTTTGGAGCCGTTGGAACCGATAATTTAATTGGTAATGTGGATGCTAGCGAAATTGACGTAAGTGTTGGTTTAGAAAATTTAAATACTGATACACTTATAGATGACGGTAATGTTACGGCTACCGGCACTGATGCGGAGTCAATTATTGTAGGAACTGATTTGCTTGGTAGTTTGTAGAATTTGCATGAAGAGAAGGTTGAGGGTACAATTAAAGTTAGTAGCACTAATACTAAAAATAACTGCAATAATAGTGATTGCAGTATGACGAATATCGAAGCTACTGAATGTGTGGTAGGTTTACTTTTAGAGCAAGTGGGTAAATTGTAAAAACTGATTCCAAACTGACACTTCCAAACAAAATTTTGATCGAATCAAAATTATATAAAAGCCATTATACTTTTTTGTGTCTTATCGAAGTATAATAACTAAAATGTCCACTATTCACCACAATAAAATAAAAATTCACCTTCAACTTTCTCTTCATTTGAATAACATATACTAACCAACAAAATTTGTAATTTTAATTTTTGTATAGTTAACATTTATTAGTTGTTATAATTATTTTTATATTTTTTTTATTTATATATGAAGAAATCAAATGAGACTCGGAAATTAAGGGATGTTCCAGAGATAAAAATGTATCATATAGGTTGGTTTTTAGAAAAACGGCAACTAGTGAGCAACAAGCTTTTCTTAATATGTTGAAGTAAATGTTATAAAAAATATACTTCAAAATACAAATTCACCGGTAAATAGAGAATTATTAAAGAATGTATAAAATTCCTTATAATTACTTACTAAATAATTAAGTCATACATTAAAAATGTCATACTGCAAGTGGATTGCCTTACTAAATAGAATTCATATCAATTATGATGTAAATCACTTCGCTTCACTCGCGGTCACATGTATACAGTTAAAGTGCCAACTATGGCACCAAAGAAGCAAAAAATAAAAACGAAAGTAAATAAATATAAATTGAATTCACAAACAATTTCTATAGTAAGCGTCTTTATAAAGATTTTCAATGTTAAATATATTTAAAAATATAAAAACGCGTTTTGTCGTCTAATATGCAATTTGCTTTATTTATTAAAGTGAAATACTGCAAATTATCTAAAAACTACCTAGTATATTTTTGGAGCTCTGAATTTTTTAAATTTATTTATTTCTATAATTGCATGATCCAATATTAAGTGACTTTTAAACGTGTATTTGATTGTTAATATCCCTGACCAATATTGCGCCTTAAACTTAAGTATATTAGAAAAATTAATTATACAAGTGTATAGTCTTGGTCTATTGTTTCTTGTTTTTTCATATATGTAATATAAAACTATTTGTAAATACTTTATTACATCCACCTCTAATCATTCTTTGACAGATGATTACAGTATACCTGTAGATAGTTTTTTTTTCTTTGTTATTTTTAATTGGGTTTAATTTTTAATTATATTTTATATGGTCATTTGTTGTTTTATTTAAGTATATCTGTTACTCTTAAGAACAGTTTTTTATTTCTGTCTATTATTTTAATGTTATATTTAAAATTAAAAATAGTAAAAGTGAAAAAAATTTGTGTTAAATGTTATTATATACATATTTTCTATTAAATTTTTATAATAAAATATTTTGTTGTGCTTTTATTTATATAAATTGCAACGAAATATTCTATCAATTTTACCAGCAGCAACAGATAAATAACATATTTTTCAATATATTATTTTCAAATTATATAAACCACAAAATTCTGTTAATTATATATATTATTTATATATTATACTTTACATTTAGAAATTTAAATAAAGGCATTTCAAATGATAGTATATATAACATGTGATAATTAATAACATGTGTATACTATCTTTTAAGATGACCTTAATTATAGTACTCTAAGCGTAAACGTGTGGACACATTACAATATAGAACTTTGTAAGGGCCATGTTATGCAGAGTGTTTCGGGCATGCCAAAATTCACTCTTTCCGACTATACCGAAAAAGCATCTTATGTAGAATGTCACATCAGTATTGCAAATTTTGTATTTTCACTAATTCTTTGTACTTTTTGGTTGTGCCTAAATGTAAAAGGAAATGTAGATATGCTCACTTTCAATTTGCTTCTAAAAACAACCAGCAAGAAAAAACTCATAGAGGCCGTAATACAACAACTGTTAATTTATTATTATATTATCTTATAATAATTGTTAATAATACTAACAAAATTATACGCTTTTCCTGTGTAATAATTAGATTATATAAAATAGGCTGTGTTGCTTACTGCTATTTTTTTCCAAATCGTACGGAAATTGGAGTAATTTGCTCCTAAAAGACGCAAATTCTGAAATTTATTACTAAACAACACTGTTTTGCCTTAGTGCCGAGGAACAAATACGCCAGTTCTCATGCCGGAGTTTGAGCGGCCATATTGTTTTTTCTCTCATTCTCAAATTTAAAATTTGCATTGAAAACAACAACAATTTCAAGCCGTGACCGTGACACTCTGCATAAGATGGCCCTAAAGAAAGCACTTATAGTTTTTGGAAATTTTTCAAATATCTTTGGAGTGTGGCACTGAGTTCTTAGTTTCATTAAATATAACTTCTGCAATAACAGTTCAAGGTTAATATAAACTATGTATTGGATAAAAGTATTTGATGTTTTTCTGTTCTCTTAATAATTTTAATTTTATAATAATATATTACAATTTTGAAACGTTAAATTGCATCTTGTTTAGAATCTTACTATATGTAAAAAATTAGTATCAAACAAAGATAAGTGAAGTTTTGAAAAAAATTTGGTTTTAGAATACAAAGAGTTAACAAAGAGTAATAACAAAGAGTTTTGGTAATATCTCAGATCATTTAGGGCTTCGTAATAGTTATTAATTAAAACTGTTACAATTTATAAAAATGCAATATCACATGTGTAAATAGAATGTACATGTACTAACTGTTTCAAACTCTTTACGTGTGAGTTCACAACAACAACCATCAGATCCAAAGGGAATTTTATTTTTACTCTGCTTAAAAAATAAACTTAATATTTTCAAAAAATATTAGTCATTTTTAAAGTTTTCGTTAAGACAAGAATCAGAATTATTTTTGCGTTTTAAAATTAAAAAAAACGAATAAAAAGAGTAAAAATAATGGAAAAAAATGGAAAATTTTTGAAATAACCTTCACTTTCGGCCTCTGCAGACAGCATATATTTTTCAAGAATCCTCAAAAACATTGATTAGGATATTTTCATACATCCATTGTATAGTTCTAACTGTTATCGTTTGTTTCGATCTTTACGACTCTTTATTGTTTTCATAAAATAGACTGAAAAAGCGCTCTGTGAAATGTAGTTCCATCAGTTTTTCGAAAATAAGACTCAGATGCCTACAATAAAGGAGTAAAAAATAAAAATATTTGAATTAATAAAATTCCAGTATTAACTAAAAAGTACCGCATAATTATTGCGTATCTTTCCTTATATATATTTTTGTATTCCTATGTATGATTCAGTTCAGTGCATAAATTTTCTTTCCCCTTAATTTTGTACTAGTGTCCATTGTCTTTTACAGTTTATTCCGTCTAGATTTCGGATTCACATTAAAACTTTTTGATTATATCAAAGTTTGTAATAAAAAAGAAAGACCGTTTTACTGTTATTTTTTTTCACTCACACTTATTATTTGCTCATATGGTATAACATGTTTAATTTATTGTCAAATATCCTTACATTTTATTTTTGTTAATCGCGTGCATACACTGTATTTAAATAGTTAGCAATGTTCTAGTTAGCAATGTTTGTAAAAGAATAAAGTACCAAATTTAGGATATAATTATGTACAAGCCTTTGAGTGTGCTTAGTCAAATATATTTTAATTGTTGTGAATTTTTAAAATTAGTCCTAAAAATTTTTTATACAATTTTTAATTTTAGTATTTTTTATTTCAAAATAATTATTTTTTTTTTTTATAAATTTTTGTGTGCATGTTCTTTTATTATGAAAAGTTTAATAGTACGTTTACATTATCACAATTATCTCAATAAATGTTTGGAACTATTATTCATTAAAACCATTAAAATATTGTGTAATAATTTTATAAAAATAATAATTATTTTATAATATGTCTGAGAATACTTTAAAAACTTTAAACGAAAAGAAACAAATTTTTAGAAATATCGAATAAAAAAATAATATACATACTTTCTAAAATTAATTTTAACTTTAAATTAAATATTTTTAAATAAAATAATTTCATTTTATTAAATTTAATTCTTAACTTTAAATATTTCTTGATATTGTCTGTTTCTTTTTGTTTTTCCTTTTGTCTCTAAAATGTTTTGATTTAATTGCTATAGTGTAAACATTCGGTTTTAATTCCGTAAAAGTCCCTAAATGAGGTTTCGTAATTGTAATATTCTCCAATTTGTAAGTAATCATATATTTTATTTTCTTATTGTGCAAAAATGGTTATTTATTGCTGCAAATTTTTTTATATATAAATTTTAATGATCTTTATTTACCATTGCTAATGGTACATAGAGTACAAATATATAAAAAAAAATCTGGTACTCATTAAATAAAAAATGTATTAATGTTTTTTTTTTATATTTGTGTTTGCTGCATTTTTTTATGAAATCAAAAATATCACATATAGTTTTCACTTAAACCATAGTTGTATGTAATTATGTATGTATATTTCAAAAAATATGTGCTTAATGTTAAATTTTATTTTTGTATATATGTAAGTCTGTTATATTAAAACGATTAAAACTAAAATTATTCATGTACAAACATTTTGAAAAAATTGAAAAATAAATATATGTTGTTTTGCTTTAGTAATTATTAAATAAAATATACACAGAAATATTAAAAATATTTAAAAAAAAATTGATAATATGATTAAATGAGTTTAAAACGAATACAAAGTCAAACTTTGTTAATTTATTAAATAACATTTAAAAAAAAATATTTGTAAATTATTATACAAAACTGAAAATAATACAGAGATGTTATATGTGCCTCAGGCTTTTCTTTTTTGTTCTTCAAAATTATTATACTTATAATTATTATTGTGATTATAAGTAGTTATATATACAAAGCGGTTAGATACATATACAATAAAAAATGAAGAAAATAATCTATACAAATAACATGAATTAAATTAAAAATAAAATAATATATACGTATACATAAATATAATATACACTTAAAATTGAGGGAAACGTAGGTAAACAGTTTAGACCAAAATAAAATAAAATAATTTTCAAAGCTTAATTTTTAATTAACTTTAATTTCATACAATATATACATAAATTAACATTTTTAGCCGCAGTACATATTATATAAAATAAATAGCCTATTCATTTAATACATAGAAATAAAAAAAAAATTATACATATATATCCATAAATACAACAAATGCACAAAATAATCTTTTGTTAATATAAAATATGAATTCAGTGGAACAATAAGCGTAAAACATATTAAACATTAAGAATTTGTCAATAGAATAAAACAAATACTTTCAATAGTAACGATTTTTAAGCATAAAGTTCAGAAAAATAAAAAAAAAACAAATAATATAGATGTTTAAAGAAATAAATGTATTTTGTAAACTATTTTATAAGTACGAGTAATCATGCGAAAAATAATATTAATGTATATCAATTTATTTACTGTATTTGTATACAAAAAACAAAAAAAAAAAAAACAGAAACAATATTAATCTAATCTTATCTAATCGATTCATTTCTCAGTGTTGTATGGTACAACAAAAACAACAATGCGCACCTTCCTGTTATATATATGCTTTTATAATTTTCCCCAGACAGTCCCCAGTCATTCCAAATACAAATCTTGGGTTTTCGGTTTAATAATTTATGAATACATACCATACAAATAAAAGTTATTACAAACACATACACATAGAAAATAACACTGAAAACAAACTCTGAACTTACAAACATAAAGCTTCATAAATATTTGTTAATTATATTAATTTTTAGTAACTAAACTTTGATTATGAAAAAGTAACATAACATAGATACGTTAAAAAATTAATTTGTGCGATTATATTTGTAGAAAAGAAAATGACAAACAATAAAAAAAATATATAAAAAAATTTATTTTAATTCTTCAATTTATTGTATGTAATTAATTTTAATTTTTCACTAAACTGTGAAAATTTCGATGCTCTGAACTTTTAGATTCGGCCCCTCATCTGTACTTGTCAAACATAAATGTCAAGTCCCTATATATACCCTACCTGCAACTTTACTCCTCATGACGTTGCCCATCTATATATCATCGAAGTGAGTCTACCCTATCTAGGCTTAATTCAATCTAATATCAAATCATGAATTATAAATTTTTTTTTTAACTTTATTTTGCTTTTTTATTGAATCTTTTAAAAATCAATTTAGAACTTACTAATAATCAATTGTACTTACCCAAAACTTCGTCCAATTTCGCTTCCATGTCGGGCATTATTTTTGAATAGCCTGGTAGGTATAGTTCCTTTTGAGTCGCTGGGTTCCAGTACTTTGGGTAAGATTACTTGGAAGTGGGTTTTGTTGGTTCATGAGTTTGATTTGGTACTTTTGTGTGTTGCTGACAAATACCTCTGTGACTGTGTTAATTGAAAGATCTCTATGAATATGCGCGTTTTTTATATATCATGGGCACCGACTATTTGCCGGAGGATTTTTAATTGAGCTCTTTGGAGATTTTTAATGTTTAATAGAGAGGCAGAGCTCCAGAGTTCAATTCTTTTGTAAAATTAATTTTGTGAAGTCGGTATTTCGTCATTGGCACAGAGCGAACGACAAAAAAGTTCTTAACTAATCACTTCTATAAGAATGTTTCAGCATGCAGAAATATCATTTGATATATTTTATAAGGATTATGTGATGTGCATAAGCCATAGTACATTCAAGGCTTTTGACCAATGCAAAAAGTAATCTTATAGCAGATATCTTTCATTATCATTTTTAGCATTTGCATTAATATTTCTCTAATATCGGTTTATGGTCTGGACTGCATAATTCTGAATGTTCATAAATATATTTCACTTTATTGTGTCCAGCCATCGACTCGGAGTTTTTGCTTGTATCCTGTTAACATCACAGTTCCTTTTAAGGATCTACCTAAGAGTATTGTCAGCTTTCAGATAAAGTGGTCTATACACTCTGTGTGTAAATTTGTGGAATTTATAATTTTAAAAACGTGCATTAAAGATACAACCATATTTCTATAAGTTGGTAGCACTGTACTGTATTGCCATGCGAGATTTGATATATTTAAATTAGCTGATTTCAATATTATATTTTTTTTTTAATAAGCTTGGAGTTAAAAACTGCCATACTCATCTGATATTAGCCCATGTTACTTTCTTCTGTTCTCGAAGCCTTTTCCACTTCGAGAAAGGCGCTTCAAATAGGTTATGTCAATAAAAGGAAATTTGGTGAACGATTTTAGCGGCATACTTATGAAAACTTATGGATGATTAAATCAACCATTGACAAAGTTGTATTTTATTTAATAGGATCTACTTAAAGTGATAAAATAAATTATTGATTCACAATTTTTTTGAATTATATTTAGTAATTATGGTTTCCACCACTCAAATCTGTGGACCAGAACCTTATAAGTTGGTCTACAACTAGGTCTATAATCAATAATTGGATTTCAACCGAGATAAGTCGCTACTGGCGAGACAGTCGAGGTAACCGTCAGGCTAAAGAGCTGGTTCACCCCTATAGTTACAATAAGATATCCTTCTTTAGCAGAACAGAGTTGAGGTTGCTGGTGGGATATCTAACGGGTCACCATGGGCTACGTTACCATCTCAACAAAATGGGCCTGACCGAAAAGATAAATTGTAAACTCTGCTTAGAAGCAGAGGAGACAACCAGCCACGTTCTATGTGACTGCCCAGCCTTGATCTGGGCCAGGAGGAGGTCACTGGTTCGGGAATTGCTCTCCCCTTCCGACATTAGGAGGTCCTCAACGGCCGACATTTTAGCCTTCATCCGGAAGGCGGAATGTCTTCAGTTCAGTTAGGGTCTGTTGTAGCACAAAAGATCAATCATGGTCGCAGTGCTCTGCTCAAATGGGAGCTAGTACCCCGTTCTTACTTATCTTATCTATAATTCTGGTTACTTTTTACACAGTATATATGTGGGCAAGATTTACTATCTTTTACTTAAAAAATAATAAATTACAAAAATTTATGAAAAGTTATTAAAAATTTGTTAGATTTAATAAATTATCGCTTGGATAATTTTGTTTGTTTTGTTTGTTTGGGACCTTCTATCAATTCCATGCGATAACTGTGTGGTATTTGGAACTGTTAGGAGATAATACCTTCTTGAACACAATAGCCTCAGTAATTGATTGAACACGTTCATTAATTTTCGCTAACTCCATAAGATTATTGAAGAGCAGCTTACCTAGATTAGTTGTACTTTGCATTCAAAGAGCAGTAAATTTTGCAACTGTTATAGTATACATAATTAGGGATTCGAAAAAGAAAACATCATTCATCCCATGGGACGCTGCCCTATCCTGTGTAAAATTAGATAGTTCCACTGGGGCAAAACTATATTAACTCCATCTGAATGCTATGCCTCACTAAACGGCGCAGACTGGTAGCCTTTTTAAGGAAAAGTTTGCAATACAGACGTGAAGTACTGATGGATTGTGGCGAGTGATTTCGACGTGTAATTTTTAACATCTTACTTCTATTATATTATGTATATCTATTATTAGTATTAATATACTTTTTTCTTTTTTTATTATTATTTTTATATATATTATTTATTTAATTCTCATATCCTGAATTTTAAATTTCTTCATCATTAAAGCATTATATTAGTTATTATAATCACGTATATTTTTGCATTATGTCAATCGCATACGGCCTTGTTCCACTATAAATAAATTGAAGGTCCAAATTATAGCTTCGTTTTTCAAAAAATAATATGTATATCTAATTATTAATCACATTGTTGTTTTTATTTCAAAATTGTATTGCAGATCTTGTAGTATTCTCATTTCAAAGCGCTTCCCAATAGTGACTTTTCAGATATTCATTTCATATGATAAGAGAGTTAATAATTCTATAATTTATTTCTTAATCTTTTAGATACGTTTAAAAGCTGAACTAATTCGCATTATAAACAATATATTTAATTTTAATTGACCATACAGCTGTTTTGAGTATTGCCAAATACCCATCATCAGTGGTCTTGAGTATAATTCTTGTATTTAATTATTCGTAAATAATTTTTTTTGAGACTGCAAGTACCAGGAAACGAACGAATTCAAAATAATACTTGCCTTTATTAACTCTTCAAGTTCTTCTTCGAAAGAATAAATAAATTAAACTTTATATGTTTTAAATTATATTTATATTTTTTTTTATTGAACCATTAAAATAATATATGCAATAAATATATGTATATATATTTTTTTTAATATACATATGGTATATGTATAATTTTTACAAGTTTTAATTATGATAATAATTTAATTTATATATATTTATATTGTATAATAATTTCTGTTAATGTTAGGTTATGATTATAATCATTTAAACAATGACAATGTGTATGTTATAATTTATACATAATTTAAAATTTAATTTTGCGTATATGCAATTTTTAATTCTTTCTTTAAATTGAACTATTAATTTGTGTATATACTATAGATTTATATATAATATATATATAATTGTTTACAACTAAAATTACACGTTGTCGTTATTTTATTCTTATCATCAATATGGCTTAAATTTAATATTAAATTATTTAATTAATTTTTATTCTGTTTAATATAACTAATTTATGTTACATAATACTAAAAACAATATCTGCTTAGAAAAATATACATAAAACAAAAAATACATATCTTTTAGATTATTTATTTTTATTATTTTCTATTAAATTTGCTAAGTTTCTTCAAACATTTACTATAAGGGCTTCTTTCTTCATTATTTATTCTGTTATTTTTATAATAATATAGTTTATATTTCTTATATAAGAACACTCGCATACAGCTGGTTAAAAATGACACAAGTTACGTTTTATATAAATTTATTATTATTTATTTTATTTGATTAATATAATATAGTTCACCTACCGTACTGTAAAGTAAAAATATGAATTAATTGGATAAATATTGCAGCTTAAAAGTTAAATTGTGAAAATTACTAAATAATAGCAAATAAAATTTAATAAAATAGAAAGTAAATATAATATATAAAACATAATATAATAATATAATATTTAAAACTGCTTCTGATTTTAACAGTAATTCAACATACATTTGTTAAAAATTGACGAATTAGAATAACAAACTTTATAGTTAAATGATCTTTTCGAAAGCTATAAGTGGATATAAATTAAAGAAACGACTTTGCTATGTTGTGTAAAGATTTATAACATATTTTTTTCTTAGTACATAGTTTCATTAGAGTACGTATCAAACTAGCAACTAATTTTTTTACTTATATGGAACTGATTAAATTTTTGAATGTTAGAGTATATATATATATAGATTATATAATTAAAAAGAAGTTCATTATTGTAATGCTTCGTTTTCACTGTGTTATTTTGAATGTCAAATATTGTCAGTATAATGAAAACGGGTAGTCATATGATGTTATATTCGCATTTCTGTCATGAAATGAAAACGCATTTGACAGTCAATTATAATTGTCATTTAAAATAATATAATGAAAACGAGGTATAAGTAATGAATTCAACTAAAACGACACTTTAAGATTTGTTTCTTTTTGATGAATAAATTATATTAAAATTTTTAACATAATTTTTAATCGTTCGTTATATTACAAATTTAGTAATTTTAAAACATTTCTTAATAACCTATGCTTAGGTTTTTTTTTGTGAATACAGAAATTAATACATGATTCTCTTTTTCTCCATATACCTGTCTGGTTGTGAGTTTACATATTACATCCACTGCTTTATGGCACGTTTGTATTTATTTCTTATCGCTTAATTATCAATAATCGATTACTACAAAGCTTCCGATATTATTTACGGTCTCATCGTTTTCCTTTGCAGTAATAATAATTTAAGTACTTATGTGAAATATTAACCCAATTTTTCTTTTCTCAAATAATTAATTCTCCTCGAATAACTATCAAAATCCAGATCACTTGTGAAAATACATAAAATATAAAACATAAATAAAATTGCAGTTAAATGACATTCATAACATAAAAACTTTTTACATAAAACAATATCTACAATAACATAAATAATGAGCAGCAGCAACACTTTGAAAAAAAAAAATCAATTTAAATTATTGTTTAAATTTATTTTTTCAATGATAAAATAAAATTATCTTTATCATTTTTATAGAAATTCAATTCATATATTAACGATGAGTGGTACAATATGCTGTGAGCTTAAAACTGTACAAGCGGTAAAGAATATATGCAATGATCTCGAAACTGTGCAAAAAATGTGAGTAAAAATTAAATTAATTATAACATTTATAAAGACAATAAAAAAAAAAATAAAATAAATTTTTTTGGTTGAATTTAATAGTTCATCCTTTAACAGTTTACGGCAAGTATTATTAATTTTATGTACAGTATTTAAAAAATTGTTAACATACCACTTATTTTCTTACTTTATGCTTTTTAAATATATTCACAATATTTTTATGTTTATTTCTACTATATTAATATCAGCTATATTTGTGTTTACAAATAAATTTGTCTACAACTGCAATTACCTTTATACATACATATATATATTTATATATATATATATAGATATAGATATATTGTATATTTATTAAATAGCTGCTATATAAATACTTTGTATTAATATTTTGTTTATATTAAAAGTAATTGTTTGTTTA
>NC_051847.1:118088795-118128509 GCF_002237135.1 Teleopsis dalmanni
TTAAAATTTAATTTTGCGTATATGCAATTTTTAATTCTTTCTTTAAATTGAACTATTAATTTGTGTATATACTATAGATTTATATATAATATATATATAATTGTTTACAACTAAAATTACACGTTGTCGTTATTTTATTCTTATCATCAATATGGCTTAAATTTAATATTAAATTATTTAATTAATTTTTATTCTGTTTAATATAACTAATTTATGTTACATAATACTAAAAACAATATCTGCTTAGAAAAATATACATAAAACAAAAAATACATATCTTTTAGATTATTTATTTTTATTATTTTCTATTAAATTTGCTAAGTTTCTTCAAACATTTACTATAAGGGCTTCTTTCTTCATTATTTATTCTGTTATTTTTATAATAATATAGTTTATATTTCTTATATAAGAACACTCGCATACAGCTGGTTAAAAATGACACAAGTTACGTTTTATATAAATTTATTATTATTTATTTTATTTGATTAATATAATATAGTTCACCTACCGTACTGTAAAGTAAAAATATGAATTAATTGGATAAATATTGCAGCTTAAAAGTTAAATTGTGAAAATTACTAAATAATAGCAAATAAAGTAAATAATATATAAAACATAATATAATATATAAAACTGCTTCTGATTTTAACAGTAATTCAACATACATTTGTTAAAAATTGACGAAGTAGAATAACAAACTTTATAGTTAAATGATCTTTTCGAAAGCTATAAGTGGATATAAATTAAAGAAACGACTGAAAACGGGTAGTCATATGATGTTATATTCGCATTTCTGTCATGAAATGAAAACGCATTTGACAGTCAATTATAATTGTCATTTAAAATAATATAATGAAAACGAGGTATAAGTAATGAATTCAACTAAAACGACACTTTAAGATTTGTTTCTTTTTGATGAATAAATTATATTAAAATTTTTAACATAATTTTTAATCGTTCGTTATATTACAAATTTAGTAATTTTAAAACATTTCTTAATAACCTATGCTTAGGTTTTTTTTTGTGAATACAGAAATTAATACATGATTCTCTTTTTCTCCATATACCTGTCTGGTTGTGAGTTTACATATTACATCCACTGCTTTATGGCACGTTTGTATTTATTTCTTATCGCTTAATTATCAATAATCGATTACTACAAAGCTTCCGATATTATTTACGGTCTCATCGTTTTCCTTTGCAGTAATAATAATTTAAGTACTTATGTGAAATATTAACCCAATTTTTCTTTTCTCAAATAATTAATTCTCCTCGAATAACTATCAAAATCCAGATCACTTGTGAAAATACATAAAATATAAAACATAAATAAAATTGCAGTTAAATGACATTCATAACATAAAAACTTTTTACATAAAACAATATCTACAATAACATAAATAATGAGCAGCAGCAACACTTTGAAAAAAAAAAATCAATTTAAATTATTGTTTAAATTTATTTTTTCAATGATAAAATAAAATTATCTTTATCATTTTTATAGAAATTCAATTCATATATTAACGATGAGTGGTACAATATGCTGTGAGCTTAAAACTGTACAAGCGGTAAAGAATATATGCAATGATCTCGAAACTGTGCAAAAAATGTGAGTAAAAATTAAATTAATTATAACATTTATAAAGACAATAAAAAAAAAAATAAAATAAATTTTTTTGGTTGAATTTAATAGTTCATCCTTTAACAGTTTACGGCAAGTATTATTAATTTTATGTACAGTATTTAAAAAATTGTTAACATACCACTTATTTTCTTACTTTATGCTTTTTAAATATATTCACAATATTTTTATGTTTATTTCTACTATATTAATATCAGCTATATTTGTGTTTACAAATAAATTTGTCTACAACTGCAATTACCTTTATACATACATATATATATTTATATATATATATATAGATATAGATATATTGTATATTTATTAAATAGCTGCTATATAAATACTTTGTATTAATATTTTGTTTATATTAAAAGTAATTGTTTGTTTAATAATCGCACATTTTGAAATCCCCGTTTTTAATTTGCAAGGAAGTTTATTTGTTATTAAAATATTTCATATTAATTTTTTATTCTGCATAGCATTTTTTACGATAATTAAATACTTAATGTAAGGTCTTCTTTATTATAACTATTGTAAAATGTTAATATTTGTATCTTTTTTGAGTATACTTTATTATTAATACATGTTATGTTTAGAGTAAATGTTAAACTATTTACGTATATATTCTTTTCAGTATTATTTAATATATTTTACACAAGTATAAGTTTTATTGCTATAAAAGTTATTTTCCTGATATATTTTGCTTTATACTATATTTAAAAAATATATTCAAAAATTGTTGTTATATTTCGCTGAGGTGGCAAATTCTTTATTAAAGTCACATAATAATTATACGGTTTTAACGGTATTATACTTCAATTAATTTTTTTTTTTCTCTTATATTTTTGTAATGACTAAATAAAATTTTTAATTGATATTTCATAAAAAGGTAAGAAAAAATACAATATATTGTATTATTTTTGTTGGTTTTTTTACTTATGTTTTTCGTACAGCGGCAAAAATTTTTATAAAATTTAAAGAAAAAATATATAATATATAAAAAAGACCCTGACTATAAGTTGAAAAACGATTTTAGTATAAAGTTTTATTAAGTTTAATGCTTTGTTTCTTTACTTTTATGGTATAAAAATTCTTTTTAATTCGTTTTAATTTTTTTAATATTTAAATATATTTTCATTATATCATTGAACGTTTGAGTTAAATTTTTAATTAAAATTTAATTATATTTTTTCAATTAAACTTCGGTTATTAAATTTTATAGTAAATTTCATATTACTAAATATTAAATGTATATTTTTATATTTTGTTTTAATTTTTTTTCAATAGTTACTTATTGTTATTATAGTTATTGTAATAACATTTTATGCAAACTTTTCTTCTTATTGAATCATATTATTTATTTACATTAAATAAATAAATATTACAACTGCACATCATGCAAAAGTATCTTATTTATATAGTTAAAATTATATTTTATAAAACATATTTACACAAAAATTATGTGTATTAATATGCGAAAATAACAACAACAATTTAGAAATTATATACATATTTGTACAGCGTATAAAAAAATTTAATTTTTTAAAAGAAAAAATGATATTAGTTTTTGCAAATTGACACCAAAATTTAATTAAAAATAATATTTTTTTATTATATTTTAAAATACCACCTAATAAAAAAAAATTAAGATAAAAAGTTTATATTGACAAATTTATTAAATATTATTGTAAATATTTGAAATATGCATAAATTATGTTTTAACAAATAAAATAAAAATATATTTATCAGAATTAACAAATTAAAAAAAAAATTCGAAGTAAGAGTTGACATTAAACAAAGCTTTGGCACTAATGGCTCTCATCTATTTAGAGTTTTAAACTGCTTTATATATAATAAATAGCGATCGTCATTTATTTATTTATTTTTTGTGTTTATTTTATATTTTCAAATATTCGTTTGCTGTAAAGAAATATTCTAAATATTATACACTTTCTAAAACGGTGAAGAAAATTCGGTTAATGTGAAAAAAGAAAACTAAAAAATAATTTTTATGTGCAAATAGTTTCTTGACTGAATTGTTTATTTAATCGCAATCTATATCCTGCATTTATTAATTATTAACTCTACAAAAAAGTTTAAAACGAATGTCGTGAAGAAAAAAATTCCATTGGAAACATCATATTCTTGGTGTTTTTAATTACTAAGCTGGCAGTTTTTACTGTGTTTAACTAAAAGTATCTAAACATTTGTATTTTATTTATTTTCACGATTCCATTGAGAATATCTATGTCTAGTCTATGAGGAGGATTGCTATTATATACACATATGTCCGAAACTTGTAATTGTTCTTGGTCCCGCTTCAAAATTTGTGCTCTAATTATATAGGTATATTATTTGTATATATAAATCAAAACTTTTTTATATAATTTCAACTAATTAATTTAATTTTATATTCTTTTGAGTTTTTAACTAATATAATTAAATTCTAGAAGTTAATTTTTTTTATATCAGATGAATTAATAATGTATTTTAATTATTCGTGAAAGACATTGGGAATATCATTACTATAATAAATAAACGAATTTAATAGCATCTCATCGCATACTTTAAATCTCAAAGTACTTTAAGACGATACTTAATAACAGACGAAGCTGTACGAATCATCGCGCTAACGTCCATACAACTACTCGTTCATAATTTAAACAATTTTCTCTCACATCTACTGCGTTTGACTGTAATAAGTTAATATGGATTTTTTAAAAATTAAATTTCTATTAAAGTATTTCTCGAATAATTACAAATTTTAAACACATAATGAATAAACATTAAATATTATATAACTATAATGGATTAATATAAAATCCATCCATATATGCTTTTCTAAGAACTCAAAAGCTCTTATTTTAAATTTATAGAATATTCTAAAAGAAATAAAAAGATGGAACGCAATTATCAGTAACAATTACAATTTATTCCAAGTGAGTCTAGGCTTAATTTCATCTTCTTCATCATCTACCTCTAAATTATATATATTTATTGGTTCAAATCTCTATTCAGTCGAGACAAAGTCCTGTTATTGAGACATTTGTATTAGAAAGAGAAAAATTAGACGGAAAGTCATATCCGTCTAAAATGTGTACTATATGACACATTCCATACAGTTTAAGATATTGTAGATCTTAGCATCAGTAGTGCTAAAAGAGCGGCAAAACTATGTGTCCTTAAACAGGTGTGAAAAAAGATATGTCTAACACGAACTGTTGTTGATGATCAAAACTGATCAAATATATATTTACTCGTATTTAGTTTGTTAGTGGACATGATACGTTCAATTGATTAGAGATTAGTGCATTACTAAACATAATCTCAACATTATCTCATCTTTTATTACTTAATTGTAGTATAACATTTACGAAGAATCGTTTTCACAACCATATATATAACATATAAACACTCCTTTATTCTGATTCCCAACAGATTTGCTGGCTACCGAGCAATATATTGTGCGTTTAAAAAATTTAATTGAAATGCTTATGAAAAATCTTCACATTGAAGTGCCAATACATCCTGGTACCACCAGAATTTGACAATCAAAAGTCATATTTTAAATCCAACATAAATTTTTAGTTAACAGTAAATGAGAGCACAGTAGCCTAAAACCTATCCAAGCTCTATTACTTATATATTTTTAACTTGTGTATAAACTAAACATTTTATGTATAAACTAAAATTAACTGAAGCAACACTTTCTGATTTCTTGTACTTAGAAGTCGATTCCTTTAACAGCTGAAACATTCCGCCTCTTGTTTTAATTTGGATTCAGTATCTTCTTCCTGGTCCAGAGCAAATATTGTTGTCACAAAAAATGTGGAAAGCACAATATTTATTTTACAAATATGATTAATTGTTTTTTTCCTAACTTTTTAAATTGTGCTAGACTAAATAGCTTTCGCTTTATTATCTTCCGTCTAGACCAATTTGAAGCTGGCCAGTCAAATAAAATAGAATATCGTTTATTGATTACATCAACAATAAAACAAAATTTAAATAATTTTTAAAAGCCATCCACCCACAATCTTCAGATATAACATTTCAATATATACACCAAAACTGAGAGATTTGAACTGAGAGATAATCTCATGATTGTTTAAGATGTAAATAAAACTTTGTTGGATAAGTTAGTATTTAAAGGTTTAAAATAGAATCACATCGAGCTATTGTTACTAATTAAACAATCTTTAATAAAACCAACCGCAATAATAAACTGTAAAACTGTGAGTTAAAAAAGATACATAATTTTAATGAAACAAAAATTTTATTAACAGGAAAATAATGGAAATTATTAACAAAATATAATTTAAGGCAATAAATTTAAACAATTACAAATAAAATTAAATATTTTTGCATATTAATAACATTTGTGAACTTAACAAAGAATAAATTTTTTTTAAAATATTAAATTATCAAATATCAAGTAAAATTAAAATTATACAAAATAAATATTATAAAAATATATCTAAATATTATAATAAATGTAGTATTAACAATTAATAAAAAAGAATATATATATAACTACATCTAGGTTAAAAGTTTGCTAAATAAAAACTAAAATTATTTTACGCTTAATTAACATTAGTCGTTGTTGTTGTGGCCGTCAGTTCCGTTTTATTTTTACTACTACCGTTGTTTGCATTGATATTTGTACAATTACCGCCATTGTTTTCCATAGACCAATCCCAATCTTTGCCTTTAGGTCTGAATTTGGATGATTTGTGATGATGATGACTTGAACTTGAGTAATGATGATTGCTATTGCTTACTTGATGTTCACGATCACGCTCTCGTTCATTATCTCTGCTGCTCCCTGTATTTGTGCTCTCCTTTGGTGATTTACCGGTTTTCATATGTGGGGGAGTGCGATGTTCATTCTCATTTTTCGAACTCATACTCAATGGTCCATTAACGTTAATATTTGTGGCCGGGTTACTTGAATTATTGGAGTAACTCATTTCATCGCAATCGTACTCCCAATTACGTTCACAGAACTTTTTCTTATAATGTTTTTCTGACGATGTCTTAGATTTTCGTTGGTATTTCAGTGGTATTTTTAAGGAATTACCACTACCACTATTGGCATCATTGTTTACTGTAGAACTGTGCGTGGTAACTATGTCCGCAGCCACGGCAGCCGCTACAGGTGGTGGTGTAGCAACAACAGCATTGGGACTAGGTGTACGTGGTAAACCAATATCTGATAAAGGCGGACTCTCAATGGTATTAGTATCTATAGGTGATGATGTTTTTAGTGTGGTACGCATTGATGTTGCATCTGAATGCGAAGATTTCATACTACTATCGCTCAGATGATCACTGACATGATGATGCAAGTGATGCATATAGTTGCTACCATTAGAGCTTGCGCTACTGCTACTACCACCACTACCAATTGGCATATCTAGTTGCGATGATGTCGATGATGTGGATAGAAATGTGCGTGCCATATCTGAATTACTGCTACTATGAGTGATACCCGAATCAGGTGAAGTGTTACAGCTAATTGAAGAAGGTACGGTATCTGTATCAATTGAGCGACGCGTCTTATCCAACTCAGTAGACGCGAATGCAACCAATCGATCAAAGCCCGAACTGACTCGATGCTGCCAATGGGTTTCATCATCAGCAATGCCGTCATCTAGTAATTATAGATAAAAATTGCATTAGCATTAATAAAAGATTTAAGTAATTTTAATTTAATAGGATTAATTGGATAACAGGAAATTATTTTTTATATACATTTTAATTAGTGTGTTGCGAATCATGAATACATAAACAAATGATTTTTGCTTATTAAGCATTTTTAGCATTTTTTTATAATACTAAACTATATATGTAAATAAATATAAACTAAAATATACAAGTTAAGACTGTATACCGGCACCTGAAGCGTTGGAAACCTTTAACCAAGTGAAAGTAAACAAAGGAAACTGTACTTAAATAAAAATGATGAAATTCTTTAAAAAAACATTAGGTAAAACGTGGATAATAATTACTCCTCCTGATTTCCTTTGTTCTATATGGTACTACATACGAAAAATTTAACATTCTAATAATATTGCAAAGTCTGTAATTATCCTATAAGTAATTAATACTATACTATCCTCAAACGTAGAAAGCCTTTAACATTGCAATAAGTATTGATACTTTTCCTATACTCGTATCTTTCTCATATTCACTGTAATGGATTCTTAAAATTTGTATTTTATAAAAAAAAAAATTTTTTTAAATTCATATAACACTTAAGAAACAATTAAAAATAATAAAAAAATATATATATAAAAAAAATAATAAAAATAAAGCCAATTAAAAATCAACTTACCTTCATTAACAAATTTATATCTTTTATTTACAGTAACGACAAAAATATATCTGTTCCTGTTTTTTTAAATTTTGTTCAAATATTTGGGACTTTATATTTGCATAAATAGTTCTAGTATGAATTGTTTGGGTGCGCTTAAAGGCTTTTGCTGTTAGACTATGGTGATCTATTACAATTATCGGCAACTAGAATTAATCCGTTTTTGAGTGAGTAGCACTTTTAGGAATTTTTTTTTTTTGAACCAGATCTTGATTTTTTATAGGATCCGGCTCGAATGTCACTTTTTTGATTTTTTTTGACACAAATTGGTAATGTTCGATGACCCGATTTTGAAACTGTATGGAGTATATAATTAGAGTATAGTGGGATGTATTTTAAGAAAATTACTTAATTTTGCGAAAACAATTAAATTTAAATGTTGAAATTTAAAAAAAATATGATGATGAAATGTGGAAATGTGTTAGTCAGACGATTATGAAGTAAGAAATCCCCCATTCGTTTATATATATTTAATTCAATTATTATCGTAAAATATTATTAACGATATCTACAAGTATACAATCATGTAATTGTTTATATAAAACATTATCTGATATACATACGGATAATTATTAAACGTTTGCACTATATAGTTAAGTCCAATAGTTTTATGCATTAGCTAGCAATAATTATGTATAAAATGATTTACTTTTTATTGTAGTAAAAAATTATTTTATTGAAATTAACACTTTTACCCATATTTTAGTTATGTCTTCCCCTAACAATAATGATGGAAAGTAATATATATCTATTTATATATATCGTGTGTGTCATTAGTAATTTAATAAATGTAACCATATAATATTCTGTTAAATTTACAAATAAAGTGATATTGTAAATAATGTAACCATTCTTTTGTAATCATTGGCGACCTGATATAGCGTCAATGAAACCTCATATTCTTACTGCTACTAATATGATCTAAACGGACAAAGCAATTGATTTTAGTAGTCACAGTATTTAATATGTTAATTTATATCATAAGAAATTATAATTATAAAACATATGTAATTAGTAAATATAATAATTATACTATATTATTTGAAGTAATTTATAAATAAAAAAGCGTAAATGAAAACATTTAATGCAATAAAATTAAAATAAAATAAAAAATAAAATAAAAAAAATGGACTTTAGTTTTACCAAAACTTAAACACCCTTCTATACATAGAACATGGAAAGCAACTGAGAGTACCAGTACACAGTGATTACAGCACATCTTTTGCGCCGCTATATTCTATAGATCTTTAATTGTTCAAAATTTAATTTGGTGAAATAATATTAAGAAACTGAAAAGATTTTCTTAATAAAAATCCTAATCTATAGGTATATCCAAATTAAATAGTACATTAATAAATATTTAAAAACTATATTTAGAGCTATGTGAAACAGGCGATCGATCACCATATTTTTTTGTTGCTTTCAATGTATGTTAAAAAATTGGAAACATTTATGTTCGACGATCATTTGATCGTATTCGTTAAGTGGCAATATATTAACGAATATTAGACGTTTCAATATATGGACAATATTAAGTCCATATTTAAACCCAAACCGAATAGTCTAATTTTCAATAGTCATAATTTAAATTTTTTTTAAATTTCAATATAGAAAGTTTATGAAAATACATGATTTAATAAGCTTCAAAACTAATCATTAGGCAACGCCATGTACATAATGTTAAACAATGAAGTGGCAATCTTTAAAATATATTTGTCGGAATTTTATGATACTTGATTAACAATAACTATTAGTTAACTATTTGCCAAGAAATTGTTGAGTTTAAACGTGGTCGTAAGGAATACTAATGACAAACGTTTGATCGCTCGAATTATATCAGTTATCTAATCTAACACATTTAAGAATAGTCTACAAAATTATTTTGAATGAACGTAAAGTCAAGTATAAGATTAATATGATTACCTTCTGATCTAATATTAGAAGGCAATATAAATACTATTTGCACTAATAACATTTCCATCGCTTCCTTCGTACTCCATAGGTTTTATTTCGACAGTGAAGTCAAAAATAAGGTCTAATTTGAGACTGAAGACAAATGGTTAATTTTGAAAAAATCTTATATTGATAAATAAGGACAATTATTTGTGATGTATATTATTAGCAATATATTGCATTATGATTAAATCAACTGATTTCAGTCATATCGGCATATATTCTAGACATTGAATTAGACTGAGAGACTAATTTCAAATTTATAAATTGCTATTTTGTGATCAAAAAAGAACTTTAATTTTTAATTTTTGAATTCCGACGCTTATCCAATCGGTAAATTTTTTTATTTTCACGCTGGCAACACTATTATACACATTCTTTCAAAGTTTAACGCATATCGTACGATCAGTTTTTGTTTGGCGTCTATACAAAGAAGTCGAAAAATTTTTCTGTGGCGATTTTAACCTTATGGCCTCTATGGTCTCAAAACGCGTTCCTCGCAATAGCGATTTAAGTCGGTGCTTGGTTGATGATATTGGTGGAGTTTTCGGCCAAAAACTGCGGCTTTTTTTGAATGAAATTCAGCTTTTTTGCCACCAGCCGAGAGGCGACGGGTTTCAAACCCAAAACATCAGTTAAAATGTGTTCGATCGCTCCATATGAGATGCCCAACAACACTGCAATCCCTCTAATCGGTTCACAACGATTTTCCAACACGATTTGCTTCGCCGATTCAATGTTTTCTTCAGTAACAGAAGTTGTTGAGCGACCAGGGATCTCATCACCTCATCATGGTCCAAGCTGGTACGACCGTCTTTGAACCTTTTAAACCATTCGTATACTCGTGGTTATAAAAATCGCCACACGAAATTTTTTCGACTTTTTGTATAGACACCAAACAAAAACTAATCGTACGATATGTGTTAAACTTTAACAGAATGTGTATAATAGTGTTGCCAGTGTGAAAATAAAAAAAATTTACCGATTGGATAAGCGCGGGAATTCAAAATTAGGCCTCTCGTTCTTTTTTGATTAGAAGGTATATATAGCTGGTATTCTCTCTAATATATCTACACCAATTTTTAACACTATATGTACAAAGGGTATAAAAAATTAGAAAAAATATTCATATTAAAAATAAATGAATTATCATGTAATTTTTAGGAATTGAAAAAATATTTTAAAGGAAACTTTACTAAAAATATGTTACAATTTTTTAATAAATAAACTTTGAATTAAATTATAACTTAATTTTAATTGTATTAAAAAAAAATAAAATAAATATTATTACATACTACTTAGTAGTTTAAAAAAACGCAGTTACTTTTATATATTAAATTTTTACTAATAAAATTATAATTTTATAAAAATATAAATTCTCATTTAATATTTCTTTTACATATTTTATGTTTTACAAAAGTGTCCTTTAGGTTTTTAAATGTGATACTGTCAAAATCCATATCCCACACTTGGGGATTCTATATAACGTATTAAAATAAACAATTCGCGTTTGATTGGCTCGATAAAAAAGTGAATAAGCTAATATGCCGATTATCCAACAAAGAGAATTCATAAAATTATTATTTTAGTGTTTCTTCGATGAAAATCGGGATCAAAAAATCAAATTTTTGATATGAGAGTCTCAGCACGAGAAATAATCACAGTATTGAAATAGAGGATAAATCAATTCATGACCAAAACATTGCGTTAGAAATGTTAATAAATATATATAATCCAAAAGCCATTCAGGTGCTGAGTAACGATGATCGAAGAAGAATATTTGAATTTTAGGATTTAAGAAAAAATAGATAGTTTGAGTAATTTTTCTATTACATTACATATCAATATAGTTTAGTTTTCGAGATATCTAACTTTAAGACTGACAGTTTTTACATGAAAACCATTATTTGTGACGTCTTTTTGTTGTTAATCGTCGTTTGTGGAATCAATGTAAAAATTGCATATATTAGTAGTTGGCGCTAGTGTAATCCATAAAAATAGTTTCCAACTGTAAACATCGATTTTTCTAAAAGTAAGCTACATCGGCATGTTGACATGTTGCGTTGTGCTCAAAATACTAGTACTGACAGTGTCTCAACCGTGAGATCATGTGTCGGTATTTTTATTCAAGTGAGCTTTGATTGGTGCTCAAGACCGCACCTCCAAGCGATCTTAACTTAGCTACTACCATTAAAATCCTTTATCGAATTGGCGTGCTTGGACATTTATTATGTTCGTATTATTATCTCCGAACATAGTTGTGATAGCAATTTTAGTAATAATATATTTTTCAAACATTATTTAGGAAATGTGTTCTTATAATTACTTATAATTATAATTATGACTTCTACCTAAACCGACTTTAGTGTTTGTGAAAAAATGAGTGTTTGTTAAAATCTTATCAAAATTTATTCAGTGTAATCAAACGCAGGATAAAATTATATAATTTTAAAAATATTTAACAAACTAATTTTTATCCACATTTAAAATCCTAAAGCAGCACTTTGACAAAGCTTTGCTTGTGGGCTTTGCAAACAAGGAATAAATTAGTATCAATTTAAATTTAGTATCAAATTAATTTTAAAAAATATTGTATTATCTATATATTCCAATACTTATTATTTAAGGAATTTTTGTCAGTTTTAAAAGGATAATTTTGTAGTGCTGTTTAGAAGACAAAAAAAAAATGCTTAAACCAATAAAAAAGAAGTATTAAACTTAAACCAAAAGCTTATAACCACGTTAAAAAAGCAAAAAAAAGAAAGGAAACAAAAATAATACAAAACAAAAGTATTAAAAATAAAAATTGCTGAAAAAACAAAATAAATAATAAATAATTACAAAACATATAAAGAAAACCAAATGAAAATAGCATGTAATGAAAATATATTTATTTTGTTTAGTTTTTTAAGTGTTATATGTAAATTTTGCAGTGCTTATAAGTTAAATTTTCATAATAAATGAAATAAAGTTTAAAATAGTAATAATATTTTAATAGAATTAATACAAATATTAACACATTGATGTATATCAAATACATAAAATTTGTTCAAGAGTTTGTAATTGGCTTTTTAAAACAGAATAGTACTACGGAGTTTTAATAAAAACATTTAAGCTAAAGCAATTAAAACGTGATAAATTTAATAAAATTAAAATGTTTAAAAGATAATATTTTAAACACGTAAATTTTTAAAAAAGTAAATATTATAAAAAATAATAAAGAGTTAATAATAAAAGTTATAAACATATAAAAAAATATTGAATATTAAAAAAAAATGTTGATGTTGTAATAAAATTATCATGAATAATAAAATTATTAAAAGAAAACAGTTGGTCTATTTACACATAAGAAAAATAAAATATTACGAAGGTTTTTTTTGATGCTTTTTAATTCGTACAACTTTAATTTTTTTTTTATTAATGATTTTTTTCCCGATATTGCTAATTAAATTTGGGCTATTGCATATGGTGTTAGCGTTGTTAGGTTCATGGATTGTAAGTATCTTACCGTCATCTGCACCAGCTCGCCCACTTATGATTGATGTCGTATTTGGTGGTTGTTGATTTTGCTGACGTTGTGAAGATAATTGCAATGGCCTCTCATCACCCATTATTGAATTAATTTCTGGACTCATAAGTAAAGGTTCAAGTGGTAATTTTGTACGTCTAGCACTATTTGGAGAAGGCGTTGATGAGGACGGTGTAGTATGTAAACCACCATTCACGTTTGCATAAGGATTATTCAAATTATTATGTTTTAACTGCTGCTGTTGTTGTTGTTGATTCTGTTGTATATGATGAGTTGAGGAGATTGAGTCTTGGGAATAATGCGGAATTTTAGGTGGCCGAGGTTGATTGTTTACCATTGGAGAGGTGCGTTTAAGACCAGCTGTAAAATACACAAATATTTACAATTGTTTTCTAAAATAACTTTTAATAAATTACCACATTCTACCTTTTATATCAGTATTTAAGAGACTAACTTAAACATTCGAAAATTAATTAATTTAACATTTTCTGTTCAACCCTTATGTATATATATATGAATATTATATATATAGAAATTCTTAATATGTATGTACCTATTGCGCATAATAGATCTTTTAAGTCGAGGTGCATTCATAGTCGATTATTTAATAATAATTTTTTTTTTGTTTTTCTTTTCTTTTTTTGTTTTATTGAAAATGGTCCATGAAGTACACCAAAAATTTCTGTTATAACTAAACCAACTATAATTTTTGTTTAAAATCAACAAATAGAATTAGTGTTTTTATTTACATATTTTTTACATTATTTAAAGTAATGTAAAATATATTCTATAGTCATCTTTATTATTATGAATTATTATGGTATTATGAATCTGAAGATGACTATAGATTATAATCGAAATATTGACTCAAATAAAATTTTTTAAAAATCGTATTAATAACTATTGGCCAATTAGCCCGTTTAAAAACAAAATCATTATTGTATTTTTACAAAAATTTCGAATAGCATTAAAACTAAATAAGATCTGGCGTTTGTGTTATTTTAACTAATGTTTTGACATGTATTACCTTCTAGTTTTGGAGATGACTCGTTTTGTGTTAAATTATTTATTGACGTGCTCTGATACGACTGATGGTGTTCACTATTATGTACATTTAGATTGTTCACATGATGCGCTGCATTATGTTGCTGATTATGATTATGTACTTCGTTATTAGTTGCAGCAGCTGCACGTCTTTGGCGCTCCTCATTTTCTTCTTTAAACTTACGCGTTGCCATCACGTGATCTTGTAAAGAAGCAGCCAAACCTAAAATGTTTTAATATAAAAATTTAATACATATGTATATACAAATTATAATTATTGGCTTTTACCTTCCAATGGCGGATTTCCATTATTTAAACGACCCATGCGTCCTGAATTACGTTCCTTAACAGAACTGGATTTATGTTGTTGTATTTGTTGTTGTTGTTGTTGTTGCTGCTGCTGCTGATGCTCATCATTAAAATATGCTTCTATACAACCCTTCATTTCAGCTCGTGGCAATGCTACAGGTTGATAATCTCTAGCACGTGAGCTTCTAGTAATTTGATTATCATTCGAAGTGCTACTGATTCGTTTAGATGTAGATAACTGATATGGTGTTGCATTGCTTGCGTTACGATTATTATTTCTTGTATTTGTTGTACTTGAATCATGCACATTAGCATTAATCGCTTTGTGATTATACGCCACATGAGCTAATGTAGCCAAATTATGTGCAACTGGTGACTTTCGTCCAGGATTGGCATTGGCGTTGGCACGTGAAGATATATCCAAAACATTAGAGAAATTATTTGCAATATGCATATTAGATGTTTGTTCATCAATTAATCGCACATGAACTCGTTCTGGGCGCTGTGCATTAGGATTTATTAATAATCTATCATGTAAACGCGCCTCATTAGAACGCTCTCTTTCGCGTTCCGCAAATAGGTTACGTTCCATAAAATGATTTCGTTCTGGTGCAACAATACCTGAGACTGAACCAACTGCACTCATATCAACGGCTGCATCTATAATACTTTGATGAGATATCTCTAATGTACGTTCGATTTCAGTATTGACTAAGTCCCCAATTGTTTTCGACATTGGCATGCCACTGTTATTAGAACCGTTTGAAATAGCTGACGCAGGTAAAACTTGATTCAGTTTTTCCTGTGAAAGATGACGTCGCAAAGCCATTTTAGCAGGTGAAACTTGTGTATAGTCAGGTTGTGAAGAGTTTGAATTCGGCCGAGAATTGGGTCTAGGGGGTTGGTGATGTTGTGTCGACTGTGAAGCGGCCGATTCTCGACTTACACTTCGCTCATGTGACATCAAGCGATCACGGGTTGGTGGAAAATACATAAGAGCCGAATCGGAGCTAGCAGAACCCGAACGTGGAGCTACTACATCATCAATAAGTTCACGACTGCTCGACCGCTGTGCTGCAGATATAAAACTATCAGCAGTTGTGGGCGCTTTAAATTCCAATGGGAGTATATGGTTATGCATTGAAGCAGACATTGCGTGTTGCTGATGCTGTGATGCTGCAGCAGCCGCCGCCGCCATAAGCAATTGTTGTGGGTGAAAATTCTCCAAACTGGCCGCGTTAAGGTTATTACGCTGACGATGATTGTAAGCTAAATCGGTAGGTATTACGTTCGATCCATTTGGATACAATGCTTGTTGCGACATATGTGCCATATTATGCTGTTGCAGTTGATGAGCAGGTACATGATGTTGATATTTCATTGAACTTGCAGAGGTATCTTTTGTGCTGTATTTTTGGGCGGATATTGCTAAGGAAGACGATACGGTTTGTTGTTTATTACTAAATTTATTATGGTGTGATATACTTGAGCCAGGAGGTATACCGGCTGAGTGTGGTGGGGTAACAGGAGAAATAGTGGTTGTTGCATTTAAATGTGTAAGACCTTGAGCAGCCACGTTAAGAATATTGTTAAGATTGTTTGACCCCTGCGACGGTGGGGGCAAATGATTTGCTGAAGACACAGCAGTAGAATGTTTACTGCGTTTAGACGTTGAGGGTGGTTGTTGTACTATTGGTTGTATAGTAGCATCGTGCATATGCGTCATGCCGTTCGGTAAGTGATGGGTCGCTGCTTTACGATGTTCTTGATCTTCATTAAGTGCCGATGTAATAATGCTCTTAAGTCGATCTTCAAAGTTTGCTACCTTTGGCGATTCTTGTATACCAATATTGTTTGTGTTGGATTTCCTTAAGCCAGGTAGTTCACATTTAGGCAACATTCCTGAACTGCTTCTTACTGAATTGGTCGCTGTAGGAGATGCTACATTTGTGTTTAAAACCAGTTGACTTTTGGCAGATGGTGCTGGCATTAAAGTGCTGTCCTGTGCACCAACATATGCAGTTGGCACGTCATTATTGTTTCGTGAATGCTTATAACTGCGTTTCTCATCATGATGTTGATTATTATGCCTACTGTTGATTGCAGTAGTGAATTTTCCAGCCTCAATCTGTCGACCAGTTTCAAGTATTTTCTGAGCTAATACTTCTGGGTTACTTTCTTCAATTTTGCCAACATCAGGTACATCAGGCCATTCTTGGGAGCGTGTACGATGGTCTCGACTACGACGTGAAGTTTTAGTATGACTACTCGTTTTAGATGAATTTACATTATTTGGCACTGCTGAGTTAACAGTAAAGTTATTGTTATTAGTTGTAAGCTGTAGAGGCTGTAAATTATTTCCATTTGGATTACTCGCCGCATGTACTGTTGGCAAATGGAGTTGGGTAGTATGTGTTGCAGAAACAGAAGTAGCTAGAGTCATATTTGTGCCTTGCGCTAATAATGCTGCTGCTGTTCTGCGGTCATCCATTATTTTTTCCAACGCTGCTGTTTCTTGTTGAAAACAGTCCACTTGACCGTTTAACTTCTTTCGCACTTGCAACGTATTCCAAATCTCTTTCAACAACACATCCTTTGCCTTCGATTCTGATATTTCGGGAACTGAGTTGTGACCATTTAAATCGGATTTCGTGCGACCATTTATACAAAAAGATTTTTGGTATTCAGGCAGCGATTGCAAATGCATTCTTATTAAACGTTTCTGTTCTATTTCGCAAATAGTAACCTGAGATTGCATTTTCTTAACCATATTTTGCAATTCTTTGTGTCTATTAACAATTTCCTTTGCTTTAACGATTAAATTAGTGGATGATACAACATCTAAACCAAGTTCATTTAAACGCGCTTTTAGCAAAGCCACACTGTCATCAATTAATGTTTTAATTTGTTTTTCCAGTTGATTGATACGACTTTTGATACGTTCATTACGCTCCTTTTCAAACATAATTTGCTGTTTTATTTGTGGTACAAAAGCAGGATTTTTCATTTGCTCAATTGTATTCATATATTGCGAGCGTATTAGATCTAGTAATATTTGCAAACCGTATGGTGTGTTCTGTGGCGCCTCTGGTATGTCCAATTCAGTGTGTGACATATTACCAGTTAATAATGATGTCAATTGTTGATCTACACAGCCAGGAGCTGGCGGTAGTTTTTTACTCATTTTCTCCACTGACGTGCTTAACAAGGTTTGTTTATGTAACACATCCAAACCAACGATCTTTAGCGACTTACGTCCGCGTCCTCCCTTCTTCATGCGACCTTTACGTCCTTTTGCTCCATTTGAAGCGGAAGCTCCACCGCTACCTGCATTGTCTTCCTTCGAGGATGATTCTTTGCTATTAGCTGCTGCTGCAGCAATAGCTTCCGCACGTTCCCTCGCAGCAGCTTCCCTTTGAGCAGCAGCAGCTGTTTTGTTTGCGATTGCTGCCTTTCTCGTAAGCTTCTTGCGTTTCTTTTGTGTAGTGATACGCGTATTTCTTGAGTTCGTTGTGCTACTGAAGTTATTATTTTCTTCGTCATCAGATTGTGAACTTTTACCTTTTGAGCTGCACCAATCAGACCATATTTTACGAGTTGTAGGACCTGTCCCATTACTTACATTCGTACCATTCGCTGACGCTTCGCAATCGCTTTCTGTGGATGTGTCCATATCAATGTTGCGTTGCGAATGTGTTTGTTGCGGTGGTTGCTGCTGCTGCTGCTGCTGTTGGTGTTTGTTTTTAGACGCCGTCGCGTTGTTGTTAACATTCGCTGGCGAGTTGGTACGGTTATTGGTTGCAACAGTTGAATTTGAATTTGAGTTATTATATGCGGTATTATTCGCTTCGCGTTTGGCACGGTCGCGGGTGGTACGTGCAGAACCTAATAATAAAAATAAAGAAAATTTATATGAAAAAAATATATATTTTTGTAGCAATGAAAAAAATATATGATAATCAATATCACAAATATATTTATTTAAAATAAAAACACCAAATAGGTTTGAAAACGAATTTTCTAAACGAAATCAAATAAAAGTTTAGAATAAGCCAAATGAATGAATAAATAAAAATAAATGCAATATGAATTTTTATAGTTCGTTTGCATTTTGTATGATTGAAACGACGTTCTCTTGATTTGATTTGGTATTCATTTCTTGTCTTTAAGTTTGTGAACTATTTTAATTGGCATTTATATTTTGTTTTTATTGTGCCTTCCTGAAATTGCTCCACAACTCGCATGGGTAGTGCTAGAGCAGAGTTCCCAGTGCGCTTCCAGTTTGCTACTTACCGACGTGATCATTTTCAGCACCTTTTTGAATTTTAAGACGTTGAAAATAGCGTTCCAATATTGTACGATCTATAATATGTAAATAGTAAGATACTGGCTTACAAGTCCAGGATACGGAACCCTTTAGTGGTGGTATTTCACTGACATGCATTATGGTGCCAATATCACTCAAATTTCTGTAAAATTTATTAAGAGAATTATTTATTTGATATATTATTAAAAAATAAATTATTCGTAATATACAAGATGGAAAAACTAAATTACCTATCAGTTATGCGAAAATTTAATGGGCAAAAAGATTTCGATGATACTATACGTGCACTATCACGTAAATCAGCAAATCGTTCTTTTAGCTGATGATCAACATTTGGACCGAAGGCAAAATTATTTACAAATACCAAAGTTGATGATGTTATTTTCTCACGATGTTCGTCCACCAAGAAGTCACCCTTTATTAATTTGTATTCGCAATATCGTTTTCCAAACCAGGCCATGAACTGACGAAAATACGCATCCATGCGTTCAGCATAAGCGGCAGGTGTATCAGCCTTCTCAATACCAATGCATGTCTTTAAAGGAAATGAGCCAGCCATTTGTAAAACGACTTGACCCACACCTGAGCCGAGATCAATGAAGGTGTCTTCGTTGGTTATATTTACATGTTTGATCATTTGTTGTACGAGTTCATATGATGTTTCACCATAAACCTCCGGTGAAAATGGTACATATGTATTTAATTTTTCTGGATCTAGTACGGCAGCATTATAAACTAATTGCAGTATGTGTCTTAGAAGGCTTGGGTGAGCGAATTTATTGAGACGCTCGGCAGGCAGTGAAGTTCCTTTTTCCTATTAAAAATTATAAAATATTGTGAACGTTAATAAATAAATACACTATCTACAATATATTGTATAATTAAATAAAAATAAATAATTTGTATTTCTTAATATTTTAAATAAAATTTGGGTACTTAATTATATGTTGAGCAAAAGTAGAATTAATGCTACTTGTTATTAATTTTATTATATTTCTAAACTATCTAAGACTCACTAATGCAGCTAACTGCACCTAAAGAGATATATGTTTTTAGAGTTATCCGATCTTTGTCTTAGATCTATTTACCTACATAGTTAATACAGTATTGATCACTATTTTTTTCGGAGTTTCACAATATGCATTTAAAACGAGGCAAGTATGTTTCTAATGAACTCTTAATCTAGTTTCTACATACCAAAAACTACATAGAAATAAATTTTGGAAACTCATTTGAAGCAAAGTGGAAAAACGATGGTTTGGTATTACTTTAAAAATAAAATTTGTGGCATATAATTATTTCTGAAAAGTCCCTCACTGGAGTATACTGTTGTCATTAAAGTAGATGTATAATGCGCAGATAAGTTATACTTTCTGGCAACAAGAACGTCATGCTTGATGTACTAAATATAAAATTTAAAAAACTCTAATAAGGACGATATAGATGTTTTTGGTTACCTTCAATTATAATAATCAAAATGAATAATATTAGCTACACTAGCATCTAATGTTATGGTATATACCCTTATCTTTCCAAACCATTGAGTTTAGACAAAGTTATTGAAGCACCGTATTGGAAATGCATATCTAAAAAGTAAACTAATTTTAACCTTTTATTTAGAATAGATCTTTAGATGAGAATGAAGTTGTAATGAATATAGAAAACCGCAAAAAAACTAATCACAAAAATTTCAATACATTAAGAAATATTGTTTAAGGTTTTCCAAAAAGCAGTGAAGTACAACAACAAAAATTATTTTTATATTAATTTAATTAAATGAATTTTTGGCTAACGATACAACTGTTTCGAGTATTTCTAAATAACCATCATCAGTTGTCTTGGAAATAATTCTGGTATTTAATTATTCGTAAATAATTTTTTGAGTCTGCAAGTACCAGGTATCGAACACGTGCCCTTCTTAATTTGAACCTTAGAGTTAGCATTCATTAGTCAACTTATTATTATTATTAATTTAATTTTAATATTAATAATATTTATTATTATTAATTTAATTTTAATATTAACAATATTTAAATGTCAAAACCTAACTTAAAGTCTTATTTTTAAGATATTAAACATTCCTATATTGAGTTGGTATATTATTTATTGAATTTGATGGTTTTGGAAAATATTATGATTTGAGCTAAAATTTGTTAATTTTTATTTAGAAAAAGTGCTTGAATCTATAAAATTTTAAATTTCTCTTAAACCAACTTTAACCCTAAAATACTAAATATAAATTATAATTTTTTAAATGATTGTTTTTATAAAATAATGGTCAAATAATTTTAAACATAATTTGTCACTTATAACACTTACCAATGCAACAATACTGTCTACAGCCTTGTTAAATCGATCGACAAGATTTGTCATAGTCTTATAGCAGGCAGTGTCGATTTGATTGAGATTAATCTCTTCGAATGCAGATGAAATACTTGGCAGATCATCACAAACGAATTTGATCGTATCGATAATATCGATGCCATTATCATGTTTATCCTGACCGGAACCAACTTGTAAAGGCCACGTATATGTAACGACTTCAGATGATCCAGCTGGCGAACGCAACACCAAGTCCTTGACTTGTGGTGTTGCCATATTGCAGTATTTGTACTATGTTTTTTGCGTTGGTTGTGCAGCTACAAGCACCGCTCCAACCAACGCTTTTTTCAAATTGTAGCGTCACTTTTCTAAATTCTGCTTTCAGTTAAGTTTTTTAATCGATGAACGATGATGATGAAGTGTTGTTTATTGTTGTATTGGTTGGCCAGTATTTTTGTTTGTGTTGCACTAGTTCTGATCTTATTCTTATATATTTAATTAATTAAATAATTGTATGTAAATTGAAAACACTTTGTGGTGATGGGTATTTAATTTTTAGTCCGACGTTGTCTTTATCTTACTCTCGTTTATATTAATATATTTTATTGTTATATATATATATATATATATATATATTTTTTTTTTTTAAATAATTATTGTTATTCTATCATATTATTTTAGTAATTTATTTAATTTCTGTATATTTGGTAATATGATATATATTTTATTCGAATCTTTTCATATTTTTAAAAATATTTCGATTAATAATACCATAATCAACATCAAGAAAAGTAACATAAAAGTAATTAATGACAAAATAAATTTGGCGTAGAAATGATGATGACAATGATATCTGTGTTCGTGGTCAAAACTTTAACAATGTATATAATGAATATGTAGTTTTTGCGGGGCAGATATTGCGAACGTTTCCTAACCCACGAAAAAAACTATATTTAGTTAATATTGACGTATTTATTACTTGATTTAATTTATTTACAACAACAAAATATAATAACAATTGATGATAGTTGCGTAATTTAATATTTTGTTGTATGTTAAAACGATTCATTTTCAAAACAAAGCATCATTATTTACAATAAAAAAAAGAACAAAACGAGAGATATTTTTTCTATACTGCCGACTTAGTACGAGAACTCTAAGTTTTTTCACCGAGATTATTATACAAAAATTTACACGTCCGAAATTCTTTATTGGATTGAGTTTTTATTTAGATACGTTTCTTGCCAAATCAGCAGTTTCAGATTTACTTTGAATGATTTGAAACATTTTTTCAACGCGAAAAGATTTGAGAATTGAATAGATTTGAATTTGTTTGACTTTGATTTGTAAAGTTTCTGTAAAAGAAATAAGGGAAAAAATGAATAAAAAAGGTTAAATAATTGTAATAATTATTGATGAAAATGTATAAAAATTAAATAATTTAAAATATATATAAATATGTACATAAAGTATAAAAATAGTTATTTACAATATTATATTTCATATCTTTACAATGCAAAAACCATGTAACATAGTTTATAAATCTCAGATACTTTATTTTTAAAAAAGTATATAAATAAATATCTTTATTTCATTTTACTGTATATTATAATAAATTTCATTTTATCAGTTTTTATGTGCTCATTCACTTATAATACCAAATGGATGAAATTTAAATTTTAAAGAGAAACAAAACGCAAATTAAATGAAATATTTACTTTAAGAACGAAACCAAATATATTTACGAGTATATGAAAAAACTTTTTTGAAATCCGATAGCTACGTATATCTACCACCCAATATATTTTATTCCTTGAAATATATTTATGTCGTTTCGACATACCCAGTATACGTAACATATATTATAAAGTTTTCTTTAATTGAAACATCTAAAAATCGAACACTTGGAGAGGTGGGTTACAAATGGGATACAATGGAAATAGATAATCTTTTAGTTCCATCCACTTAAATTACTAAAATTATAATTGAAATCACTTTTATATGTTCAAAAACTAATTAGTAGTCAAAATCAAACTGCAATACGATGGATAAATATATAGGCTTTAATAGTGACTAGTGACGTATAGTTAATAGTGACATATGCACGTTTACATTAAGTTTATCATTTTACAAATTAGTTGTCGATAAAATCCAAAAAGTTACAAGTTTATTACTAATTTTTTCCGATGTATAGCTGTTGTCTTTATATATCTATTACTATCACATTGATCTGTTATCAATTGAAATGTAAACAAACAAAAGCTCTTCTTGAACTTTCACAGAACTTTCTGATACATAAAAGTTCTTTAACATGCAATAATCAACTTATATCAATGGAAACGATCAAATCTTTATTTAATTAACAAAAGTTATTTTAGCTGCAGTGAAAATATGGACTTATAGTCTATGTTTCGTTCACAACAAAAACTAAATTGAAGACCTTTAAACATTTACGATAATCGATATTTTCTATTAATTGCTTTTTTGGTCAACTGAATTTATTTATAGACTTTTTTGCGAAATTTGTTATAAAATGTTGAGTATTGACTGTTTGCTTGAGTAAATTGAAGATGTTTACTTTGTAATTGATACAACTTCAGTTACATATCAGAATTCGTATATATAAAATTATTACAATTTTTAATATAGAACTTTATTTTAGCAAATAATATTAGGGTTTTTATTATTTTAATAATCATTTAAGGATTTTAGCTGTGAATAATATACTTCTACCCTCAAACTAAACTGAAAATTTTGAATCTATATAATTCATACTAATTTACGTATTTCGCCTCGCGTAGTATTTGGTTTCTGTTTCTAAGCAAATTTTATGTACAGATTATCATTAAAAATTTACTGTGAAACGTATTAAACTACATCATCCAGGATCTAAAAATTGCTTATGTAAAAAATTGCATAAGAAAAATTATGCTTACGAGTCAATAAAATGATTATCCTTCGTCGTAAGTGGCACTAGATTGATCAAATATTCTTCAAACCTGAACACGAGGAGAATTAATGACAGGAAACCTCAAAGTAGAAAACAAATATGTTACGAAAACTAATAGTATATGAAGTTAAAATCTGAAAAGTACGTATGAGTTCTTGATATTTACAAATTTTGAATCACTATATTTCTCTATGGAATAAAAGCGAAATATAATTTATTAAAATACAAAATAATTGTCACAAGAATATTAGTAAACATAATATGTGGGACTTCTACCTTTAAGATCTTCCTTCAGATCTTTCATAGACAGTCAGGCTTTCATATGTAACATAATCTATTAGTAAAATACAAACCTAAGAAAACAAATCCTAAGAAAAAAATGTTTTTTAGGACCCAAAAGCTCTGATTTATATATGTTACAATCAATCTAGTTCGTAAAGTTCGTATATTCAAGCATCGGAAAAAAGAAATAACTGTAAAAAAATATTATTTAAAAATAATTACAACGTAAAATTATTTAAAACTCAAAAAAATATTTAGAGAAAATCGAAAGTTTTGTTAAACGTTATATAAGTAGAAAATACAAAAACAAAAACAAAAAATATGAAATAAAACTCAAATTTCTTTTTTTGAGATGATGAAAAATGCGATTCATGAAAAATTAAGTCTTTTCAAGTTGTAAAAGTAAGAGTAATTATAATAAATTGAAGACCAAAAATATTTGAGCAAACTTTCTGTAAGAAAGTAACATAATGAAGAATTCTTATTAAAGTACAAAAAGCCGTAAAGTTAATTTAATAAAGAACGTACTCAAGCGTATATAAATTATGTTTATGAAATTTTCGTAACCAGCAGACAATAGACAAATAAATCAAAGATAAAAGTTCGTAGTCTTGAAATATTTTCATATAAACTTTTACAACAGAAATACGGGTGAGTATGTGTTAATAATATATGAACCTAAACCATTTACGGATGAAATGTATTGTCAACTGTAAAACTCATAAAAAAATTCATGTCATTGGCATCTAGTTTAGATGCTATAGCCGATATTTTGCATTTACTTGTGCTTGTGTAGACAAATTTACTAGAAAATAACATTTACGGCAATTTTTGGTAGACATACGAATATTTTTATTTCATATATCTGTAAACTGTCTGTCTATAAAATTCAGACAACATTAAATACAGCACAACAAATTGTCTAAATTTAAATTGGGCACTCTTTGGGGATTACATTCCAGTATATGGCATATTTACGTATAAAATGTACGTTTAGTATTGTATTTATTGAAGATTGAAGCAGCACCCAGCCCACAATATGTAACCTCAATTGCTTGGCTGGTTCATTTGTTTATTTGTTTATAGATACGTAGAAAACAGCACCAACACTACCCAGCAACTAAGAGACCAATTGACTGACTCCAACCACACTACCGGCAATTACAATTTACCGCCATAAATACAATACATATTGTATGGTATATACTTATGCAGTCGTTTCAGACTAGGCCAGGCCATTCCACGATATTCATGTGCAAATTAAATTTCATATAGCATATAAGATTTTATAGATATGCATACACAGATATATCTAGATACATAACGCAACAATTACAATTTGTTTACACACAACGCTAGCAACCAAAGTCTAGCGCTATACGATTTTATTGGATATTTTCATTTCAACAAAGCAATACGTTTCTCATGACGTTATCGATGATACGTATCGATACAACACAAGGTTGACGAACCAAAAAATATTTTCATGTGGACGTGATTTAATGACGTTGACTTGCTAAATATGACACAGTATATTTTGATAATTAAGTATATTTTGAAATGCTTATTTAAGCTTTTGTAATGCGCATTCCAATAATTGACATAAATGTGGTAAAGAATTTTATGCATATTTATATAAATATATATATTTTTATTTATTTAGATAAAATATAAAATCTATCTATTTTTCCCAAATATAACTTAATAAAATATTTCTAAATACAAGAGAGAAGAAAAGATGCAGTATATTAGGGAATAATTAGTATATCTGCTTTTGATTTTAGATATAATATAAACAAACTTAAACCTAACCTTTGCATATCTAAAGGTTAGATTGTTGTGTAATATAAAATAATGACAGAAAAAAAAATAATTCCATTCTGATGTCATATAATATCTAATTCGATACATTTTTATTAATTAAGCTATATTAAGCTATCGACGAAAAGAACTTTGTATCTATCTGTATTTTTAGTATTGATAAGAAGTAATATATCTAAAAGCTTTTAAAATTTTCTATTTAGGCGCATGTCATTACTAAAATAAGTGTTTTATGTTATTCTCTTCCTCATTATCTCATGAGAAATACCATACAAAAATCGTAGACATGACATATATGTTTATTTAATTATTTTTATAACACTTATAGTACATATATATTTACTTATAAGTTGCATAGAATGTTAACTAAATATCAGATCACATAGGTAATGTGATAATGCAGATACTATATCCTTTTCCAATGTGTAATTAGTGACTAAACGAAATACGTGATTTCCTGACATATTAAGTAATAGTGCCTAACTAAATTAATTTTTTATTCAAAACTTAATAGCTTATGTTAGATATGAGCTTATTATTTTAAAGAAAATAACTTTTGAGATACATTCTTTTTAAAATGTTTACTAAAATTTCTAAATTTATTTATATATTTATTATATTTATAATAAGTTGATTTGGACTTGAGTTGTACAACAAATAAATAATGTTTAGCTTAAAAAATGTTCAAAAGCTGTAAAATAGAGCTAATAATATTTAAACATATCAGTGCTCTTCTAAAAAGAAAACAAATCGATTTCATATATGCGTTTTCCCATATTAACTTGATTAGAAGATATGATAATTTATCCCCTTGGCAAAGTAATTGGAGAATTGAATTCTATATTACAGATATTGTTACGATATATATATATATTTTAAAATAATTTTAAAATAAAAAAGAAAGTTCATCAAAACTATATATGTTTCTTCTCCGCCAGCATTGAAAAAACGAGTATAAGATTGTAACAGGTGACGAATCATGAATGTGTTCGTATGCGTTTGAGCCGGAACGTAAACAGCAGTCGACTTTCTGGGTGTTTCAAGATGAACCAAATTCAACAAAAGTTGTTCCCGCTCGAAGCACTTCGAAACAAATGATCGCTCGTTTTTTCGGGAAAACTGGTCATGTGGCAACTATATCTGTACTATTACAGGAACGTAAAATGGTCAATTCCAAATGGTATACAATCATTTGTTTACCGGAAGTCTTCACTGAAACAAACGAAATACGGAAAACAAACAAGCGCCGTCGGATCATTCTCCATCAAAACAATGTGAGTGCTCATACATCTCGTCTTATAAGCGTTGTTGCATTTAAAAACCATGTTTTGGGGATGCCTGAAGAAGATTGGGAAAAAATGCTTTGACAAAAGAAGCTAAAAATATAAATAGTGACCCTCGTATTGTATTTAGGAAACTAAATCTAAAGATTCAGTAAACTAAAAATCTTGATAGAATGGTATTTTGTAGAGTTTTTGGTACTACATGAAAAAATGTACTTTGATGGTACTGATTTAACTGCAAAATATATAAACATGTTAAACGTAATTAAGATAAAATGAAAATTATCCTACCTATTCAATATACTGATGACACATTAAATAAGCAATAAAGCTAAAGCAGGGTGCTAAATGAAGGTGGTAAAAATAAAAGTTAAATTAATTATTGGAACCTATCATCACAAAATTTAAAATCACAACAAAATCGAATTTATTGATAGGAATCAAACATGTATCTCTATCATGTTTATAAATATTTTAATTAACTTCAATCTTAAAAATTCATTTCAACATTTATTTTAAATCAAAAATACTTTGGATTTGTTAGTATTTATAACAGCGAAACAATTGTTAAACTGAAAAAAAATTCCAGTTAACATTAGGGCGAACTAGTTAGCAGACTTGAGGGTGTTTCACCATTTATTCTATTAAAAATTCTTTTTTAACTTAATGAAATAAAATAAAAAAGCACATATAAATTTAAAATGTTTGCGCTTGTTGCAGACAGAAAGAAGCATATCTAACCAACTTGCCAACGATAGACTTATGGCGAAATGGTGGTAGCGGAATCCACACTTTGTCTATACGTGTTTGGGTTTAATGGTGCTACTGCGACTACATAAACTGGGGGATGTTATCGATTTTATGAAAAGCGCTATCAGACATCAGTGTTTTTTTCTTTACTTTTTTTATTGTGTTAATGAATGCTAAATAAATTGAATAAAATTCAAGATATAAGACATGATTAAAATAATTTGAAATAAATTATGTAAAGTCTGACAATAATTTGATTTATTATATTTATACACTTAAATATATAAGAAATTATTAAAATTTATTTTAAAGAAATATAAATGAAAATATTGTTAAAAAAATTTATTAAAATATTATGAATTTAAAATGACTAACTATTTAAATAAAATTAAAATAACTATATGTGATTTAATCAAATTTAACTTATTTTTAATTATATTATTATTTATTTTAACATGTACAATCATAAAATGTTATTGTATTGAGATGAAAACTGTAGCCGTCAACATTCATTCAACGCAACAAGCTGGAATTGAATTTGAAAACATTGACATTAGAAAATGATATAGAAAGAAAATAATTTTTCCAGAACAAATTTCAAGTTTCCGGCTTAGGAAATTAACAGAACACAATAAATAATTTCCGAATAAAAATATAGCCTCTGTGTCTTTAATTCCGCTCAAGCAAGAATACTATTTCAAGCACAGAAACCCGATATAAAACTATACCCAGGTTAAGCGGTATAATAAAAGATCCAATATGAGTTTTTCGCTATTTCGAAACTTTTAATTTTTTAAGACCTAAGACTCTAAAGCATAATTTATTCCTGAATGTAATATAGTATTATAACTTTGTATATTTGTACACCATTGTACACAGATAACCTCCATTAACTTCTCATTGTTTTAGGATTATCTATTATAACTTAATATTATGGCTTTGTGTTTACTCTTTTTCAAAAATTTGTTTTATTTTAGTTGGTTACTATCTTCTGTGCTTTATACAGATTCACATCTGTGCTTTTAATTTTGGTCAAAGATAATTCAGTTAACTGATTTACTGTAAAAGATAAAAATATATGGAACATAAGTAGGAAAACGCATTTTATGTGCAACATTCACTATTTAGAGAGAACATTTTTTGATGTTTAATGTTTTTTATTTAGCGGGTTCGTTACATCGAGCATTTATTAAATTTGCTGCATTGCAGCAAACAATGGTCTGGATCCACTTTACCTAGACGGTACGGATCACAAATTAAAGTAATTGACAACTCATTATATTTGGCAACGTTTTATTTGTTGTTTTACCTTTTTACTAGGCACTAATATTTTTCTTCCAACATATTTATTGCAAATATAAGAGGTAAAGTCACTCAAAAAGAAGAAATCAACAAGGAATGATCTGAATCCAATAACATATTGATACATACCGTGACGAACTTTAACGTCACTTTCTTAAAATGTGTAATATCGTGATATACTCATTGGTGGGATATAAAATTAAAAGATTTATTTAAAAAATATGAAATCGTATCATTGACACTGATAACTTAATATTATAAAGTTATTATAATATATTAATATTATATTACTAAAAATAGAGCTAGAACGGTATGGGTTTAATCATGCTTTAAAAACAACTTCCCCGCTAAGGGTAATTCTAAAATCTATGTTTTAAATATGTGCAATTTTTACTTGCTACTGGGATTTTATAGAACTTTCAAACTAATTTTCTCTTGTGTTAATTAGTTTTTTTATTATTAATAATATTTCAATAGAAAAAAAATTTAATATTACACAAATAGAATTATCGTCACTAGAAATTCCATTTTAATATTATGAATGATCTATAGAACCTACACAAGCTTACTAATAAACAATTAAAATAACTAAGTAAATTGAAATGACTCACTATCCTACAGAAATGTGTTTGAACAAATTATAATATAGTAGTGCTATTAAGCAATATATATGAACCATCAAATCAAAAGAAAATCTTCAAATTCACATTACGTTGACAGTAAGTTATCTCAAGCAATTTAGTATATATACATATATATATTGAACGAGTTTAGCAACAAGTAAAAATAAAAAATGTTAAAAGTTTACGTAAGTCCCACACATTCGAACTACTATAGCTTAGTATCTTATTGTTATAATATAATGTACATATAACGTAATAAAGTATCCCATATGCATGACGACATCTGTACATATTGTTTTATTTTTATTTGCACTATAATAACGATATTTATTACGTGCAGTGCGATTAATAATATTGTATATTTGTATGTAAATTCTATATATACATATATATTTTCATACTATAAACTTATACATGTGAATATTTCTATTTATTGGCCTTGACACAGAATTATAAAAATAGCTAGAATTTGATTTTTATTATTAGATTAAACGAGACAAACAGCAGATACACCAGATACGACAGATACACAAAACTAAGATAAACGGATAAGCGTAGACAGTTTGGCTGGGTTCGCTTTATTTAGCATTACTTAATTGAATTTCGGTCAGATTTAACCTGATTTATGGTTTTATTGAAATACTAAAAACGTCATAAAATTGCTTAATGAGAGTAAATTAAAAAAAAAATAAAAGAAGTTTAAAGTTAAAAAAATTGTGTTTAAAAGCACTTTTCCTTGATTTTAACATTTAATATTTCTGTTTGAGTAATTAAGCGAATAATTTGAAAAGTATGCCACCGCCGTTTGCCGCCAATGTGAGAAATCCGTTTGTTTTTTCAGGCGTATCCAATAAACTAACAAACTGTTTTCCTTTGTATTGTGACATGTGAGGTGAGGTGAGTATTCATGTTTAAATTTGCTAAAAACAGGAAACATGAATGTTTTTTTTTGTTTTTCTTTTGTTGGCGTAAAGAAAGGTAATGTAAAGAAATTTTAATAATAATTTTATTTTCATTTACTTAAACACAGAAAAGATGAAAAGATAGCGTTAAAAATTTAGTTTAATATTATCTATTTAATTAGTTTTTAAGTAAGCAATATCCAAGTATGTTAATTTCAAAGTAAATAACAAAAATAAAATTTTTAATTAATTTTTAATTTAATTCTTTAATAATACATATTTATATTATAATAAATGTATATAGGATTGTTATATAAAATAATCCTCAACATTATTAAACCAAACGTTGAAAACATTCTTATTAGAAAGTAGTGGATACTTTTACATTTTAATGTAATGCAACAACAAAAAAGTGCCAACATAACTGCACTAAGAACTAAGGAGAACGAATAAACACCAAAAGAGCCAGTATCATGAAGAAAGGGCCAGTAACAGTATCATGAAGATGCATCTGGTTAAGGATTTATTTAACTGCTTACCTAACTGCTTACATGCCTAGTGTTATACTTGATACTACGAAAGCCCTATTTATCGTTTTATTGGTTAAAGACTATATGGATTTAGAAATCATACTAATCGCCGTTGACTAGTATCTTTGAAGAATATCCCAACTAAAATTCTCCATAGCTGTGAACCGTATGTCCACAATGATATAAATATTGCTTTATATTGTTTTAATTTAATTATTTAATGTATATATACGAAGGTAATTAACATTACTGGTTTTGGAACATTTCTAAATTATATAATTGAAGTTTCAGCATTCACTCATTTTTAACACAAATGTAAAAATAGCAGTTTTATGTGTGTTAACTTTAATATTCCATTTCTTTCAACTAATCTTTTATTTTTGTGAGGCCCATTTGTTAAAAAAAAACTTAATACAACAATTTGTGGGAAGGTATGAAAATTATTATCATAAGTAACTACCACGATGTTTAATATTCTCTTTTGGTTATACACTAAAATAAACTTAAACCAAAGTGCCATCTCTCAGCACTAAAAAAAGGGAGAATGTAGTATGTATAAAAAAATCAGAAAACTAGTTGTTGAATTAATTTTTGTTGTATATACACTTTCCTTGTTTTAAAAACATCTATGAGGAATATTTTGCTTCCTTAACACCAAACAGAATACTAAGAATTATTACATTGCACATCTGTGAGCAGCATTTCAACATTTTTTAAATTTATTTGGAAAAACAAATTTCTATTTTCTAAAAATAATTAAAAGCAAAATAATATTGTTTGTGCATGATACATTGCAGTAAGGCTATTTATCTGTATCTGATGAAGAAGAAATAATGCAAATACATTCCATGTCTTGCTAACATAAACTATCACTTATTTCCACATTGCTCCAACTGAGCACTAATTACCGAAAAACTTATGACAGCAAATTATAAACTTTAAAATGTTACAAAATGTTGAATGCACACATATTTTTAAAATTGTTAACATTTAAACAATAAAAAAATTACAACACTTTAAATGCACAATTTTTCATTATTCAGAAATGATTTCATAGCAATTTTATTGCTTTCACGTTGGTTTTATGCCATCCTTCATGCATATTTACTTATTCGTATGTGAGCATTTTGCTAAAATAAACAAGCAATTGCTATTAATTATTAGATAAAAATGTACATTTTTGTAAATATTATTATTTTATTAATTAATCAAATATTTCGAAAAATTGTATCTAGATTTAAAAATAATCTGTGAACTATTAGCATTTCTATTACATAGTCAAAAAGCTATGCATCACGTGTCCGCAAAACCGAAATAAAAAACTAATAATGAGAAAAAACTTTTTAATGTAATAAACAAATTATATAGCTATATATATATGTATACATATTTGTTTTTATGTAATTGGAAATATGTGATAATGTTATGGCATTCTTATTTTGTATTGATTACAAAATTTCATTTTCGTTTATCAGCTCTAAATAAGATTGCTCCATATTCTATTTAAACTGATTACGGCATGACCATGGATACGTCTATATGTACATACATATCTATATATCATATGCTTATTTAGCCTGGTTTTGTGGTTGTACGTTGTAAATGTTTATATGATTATACAATATATGTTTACGTATATTAATTTCGTTTCAAAGCCAAATCGATTATCAATGAAATGCCAAAACAATTTAAAAAATGTTTATACATATGAAATCATATGAAATACAAAACAACCTTCTATCTATTTCTAGTTATATTTGTAATAAAAATTACATAGAACAACTTTAAATATGTTACTCTATACTTACTATATACTTTATATATATGTATGTATATATTTTTAAATTTTAGTTGAATAAGCAAATATTTGTAAAGAACTTGTTTCGGAAATTTTGTTTCCGTATTTAGAAAACAAACATACAAACGTTGTAAATGTAAAATAGATAATAGCAGTGCGATAGATTGAGTATTGAAAAATTAAAGACAATAAAATCAATTCTAAAAAATATTTAATCAATATTACCTAAAAATAATAAGATTTGCTTTGAAATTCTTTAGGAAATTTATAGTTTCTTTGGAAACTAACTTTAGGCTATTCTATTAAAATAGCAAAAAAAGTATAAATTAGTCAGTAAATAATGAGCACCAATATTTTTACAAAAAAGATTAAAGATATTTTCATGTTTATAATCCTTCAATAATTTCGCTTTTTGTTATTTTTTTTTTAATCCAGCAATATAATAAAGCAGTTAAGCTGCTTCCAAGAACGATCGGATCTACGTCCGGGAACGAGTCATCGAAGGCGACCAAGTGCCTTTGGGGGATGCTCCAAAGGAGTCACACAAGCAGATCCCGGCGGGCTACAACAATAACAACAGTTAAGCTCCCAACTTTTTGAAAATGTTTAAGAGGTTAAGATGGTGGTGGTTTTGGGATTGAAATTGCCTCTTAAATATGTGGAGGCATTTTACATTATATATATAATTAAATTTTGTTTATTAGTTTTAACCAAATAGAATTCTGACTTCTTCTGGTCTTCTTCCCATCAGTTATAATTTAAAGTGTATATAACTATATAAACTATGAACGCACGAAGTTCGAGCAATCATAATACATATGAATACATTTTTAAACTGAAACAATGACGGTAATATTCAAGTGATTTTAATAGCCAATAAAAAATCGATTAATTTTAGAAACAAAGTTCAGCATATTCTATACGTATTAGTTTATAATGATAAAAAAATTTATCTGTCACTACCTAACGAAGTTTGCAAGCCAATATGCTTTTTTAAATCAATTTCCTAACAGTTAAAAATCTTTTTAAAGTTTACATAAGGGTAAGAACTATGAAAACAGATTCATAGTATCAAAAATATTTAACTTAAAGCTTATACAGCAACTAAAACTATAAATGCAATTTTTTTTTTTAACTATTATCTTTCAAAACGTTAGCATTTTATGAATTAAATATCTTATCAATATTATCCACTTCTGTATTTTAGCAGAATTTATCTATAATTTAATTTTAAATAAAAATTCTGTAAATTTGTAAAAAAAAAAAATAGATAAGTAATTAAATCGGTAAGTTCTAAACAAAGCAAAACAATTTAAATAGAATTTGGTTTTTTTTAAATATAATTATTGAAGATGATAGATAATAATATAGCAGTTTTTATTTATACGACTGACCTGAATTTATTATCAAAATTTGTTGTCTGATAATGAGTTTTGATATTTGTAAAAAATATAATAATAACAAAAATATGGGAACAATGCATACTTTTGTTATTAACGAAGAAAATAATTTGTCAATAAAAGAATATATGCGATGTATTTGTTTGTTTTTAAGTAGAAAATATATGAAAACACAATAAAATATATACTGCAAACTGTAGTATGATAATTAAAATAAATCAGAAAACGCATTTTAAGTAGTAATTTAATAAAAGCATTGTATATAATAATATTCAACTATGACCTTTTATTGTTTTTCAGTAGATAGCCACGTATTAGTCACAGTGCATTAAGACAATACTTAATAAAAATGACTCAGGTTAGTATTTTTATATCATAAAAATAGATATAATTACTATTTATGAAAGAAACGTTTTAATATCCAAAATATGTATTTACAGGTTTTTACACAAATTGCAATATTGGAAATGTTTACACAACAGTTTTTACATAAATTTTTTTTAGAAATCAATATTTTATTTATTAAAGCAGTATCACTTTTGTTTTTACTTCTTCTTTTCTACGTTATAAGTGCAGATAACTTGTACTTTAGTACTTTATATTTATATTGATAGATTTAAAATATATTGAGCTGTATAGTGAAGAGGTTTACTTACTTTTTATTCTATTTTTTTTAAATTGTATTTTATTTAAACTTAAAAAACCTTCAAAAAACCGTCTGGTTTGAATGTAAAACCTAATTACTTTTTTAATTGATGGAGGATAAAGGTATTTTCTTAACTAGTCATAAATTTGTATTTGAGATGAATTACTTTTAATTATATTTTGTTACTACGTTTGCAGTTATAATAATTATTTTATACAATCTTGTTAATATATACACTCATCTACTTTTTTTCACAAACTCCTTCCAACTTAACTTCTTTCCATTATTTTAACTGACATATACTAACTATATTATGAAAAAACCAAATTGGAACAATAATATTTATGGATCATTTACAACGGAAACATCAAAAAATAAATGAATTGAGATGCATTTTTAAACACAACTTAATAGTTTAATGGAAATAAAATGAGAAGTGGAAGAAAAAAAATCCATTTCATACAGTTGGTTTATACCACTTGTGGTAAAGCACATGTCAAACACCTGCAACTCAAAAATAACAATAACAACAATAAACTGCACATAAGCAACAACGGTAAAAACAACTGCAATAAAACATGTCAAATGTTTCTGTATCTTCGAGCAACAGGGCTAGGCTGACTGCATTGGGAATAAAGACCATATGATCCCACACGAGCCAAAGCACTTTTTTCCAATTTACAACAGACGCTCGCTGCTGCTGCTCACATTGCAGAAATAAAACAGAGAAATAAAATTGCAATAATTTAAAACAGGATCGATTCTTTAGCTTTAAAACATTTTAAATTGCATTCAGCGTTGACTGAACGAAGTTGAAGTTGTAATAACAGTTTTATTTTATTTTCTTATTTTATGCACATTTCATTTTTTTTTGTTTCGTTTTTGGTACGTGCCTGTATCTTAAGGACTTAGTTCCTTCGTTTTAGGTCGATTGTTGTATCATTCATAAATGTTATGTACTTTTGCGGTTAGGTTAATAACATCTGCATTGCATATGCTTCTTGCAATTATTTGCTTGTATGCCTAGAACAGAAACAAAATGCAAAACGATTTGATGTATTTTTAAAAAGATAGCATATGTCAGTTGAAATTTAAATAATATTTCATACAAACTCGCATTTATTTGCAAACTTAAAAACAGATCAGTATTAGTATCTAAATGCTATAAGAGATGCGAAAATCAAGTTGATTTTAAAAGTAATGTTATATCATTATAAATTATAGACACTGGAATCGCCCTTTGTGATAACATTCCAATTTTGGAATCCACAAAAAGTCAGAAAACTGGTAAATATGAAGTTTAAGATCAATTTGATAAAGTTTAGATGTCTCTCATCAAGTTAATGCATTATTTTTTATAATTATAAAATCTGCTTAATCACAACTTTTGTGTTAGTTATTGACCTGCAAATGCAATAATCAAATAAATAAATAATAAATACTAAATAAAGCAATTCATCATTAATCAGAGAATAATACTCATCCATCGTTCGTCGAAGTATTCAATAAGAAAATAAATATACTCTAAACTTTTCGATTTCAGTGAAATAGTTTCTAATTAAACAGTTTTTAAAACTTGTGAGGGATTCTCACACCTTTGTTACCTTTGTTCGTATGACAGCAAAACACATTGCGTACCAAATGCAATCTTGAACTATAGATTGGCATTATACATCTCAGAAGAATGCTCAATTTGTAAAGAATTACGAATATTTTTGAACGGATAAATTTGGTAACCAACTCAAGATATGTGAATGTGAGTCCCTAAATCTATGGGTCGATCCACTTTAATATAATCGAACTTAAGACGTGCCAAAGTTGTGGCATCGTCTTTAAACTAAAGAGATGTAGTTATAAGCAGTTGTTTAACTCATAAAAAACGAGTGATAATAAAAGTAGGTATATTTAAGAATGGAACTTCACATTTGTAGAAAATTGTGTCGAATTTGAAAGTGACTCTACAGCTTATTCTTCAAAGTTTTTCCTAATATGATTGAAATCATACCAAGTTATTTCACTGTACAATTTTTGGAGACTTATACTGATTCAATATTTAGACTTTAGTATTTTACTTACATATTTATAATTTTTATAATATAATTTTTATAACAATTACGTCATAGTCAATCATTTTATATACAAGAAAAACTGTTCGACTATAAATGCAATTTTAAATTTACGGTAAAATTGGTTAAATTAAAAATTCAAATAAAAGTTTTTCGACGTGTCTGCAAAAAATTTAAAATTTGTTCGTAATTTAAGTGAAACGTTAAAATAGCATCATTAAGTATTTACACACAGAACTGAACGCAATTAAAAAGCTAAAAGCAAATTAAATCGATTTTAAATTATAATACAGAATAAACACGCTCTAAATATCAGCAAACCAAACAGAGAAAAACTTTCTGGGAAATTTAAGAAAAACTTTTTCTACCAAACTTTAAAGCCATTTTTCAATTGCACTTAAAACCAGCACAAAGTACAGCAGTACGATGAACACAACTCAAACATAAATATAACTATGTACATAACAAAAGTATATAAATACATTAGTATGTATATAAGCGAACTTATATATCTCACTATATTGATGTACACAAATATAATGTAATGCTGTGTGTACAGCTATAATACAGAGATAAACATATAAAAATAATGGACCACCCAACACCCATTAAATATTAACAAACTAAATGAAAATGTTGACGTAGCCATTGTGTACGTGGCGCAGCAAGAGGAGTAACTGGAGATTGGAGCAAAATATTGAGAGCAGCCACAGCCCTTGAGGCAGCTCTGTGGCGCGTGTTCCCAATTTTATAGGGAAGTAAAAAAAATTAAACGTGTACATATATTTTTGCAGCCAACAAAAGCAGTGCCGTTAACGCTGCTGCTTTAGTAAGCAGAGCAGTTTCAAAATAATGGAAACATAGTAGTGCGGTATGTGCCGGGCAAGCAGGAACTTTTTATGCCTTGTTGTGATGCTGTACTATGCTGTGCTCTGCTGAACTAAGCTGAGCTGAGCTGAGCTTTTTATTCTATTTTATTTTTTGGTTTTTTTTTATTATTTTTATTGTTTCATTCTTTTTTGCTACGTTACCAAAATCCAAAATGTAATTGCACAAAAGAAAATATATTAAGAAAAAATTTCACTATAGGGGAGGTTGGGTGTAATAAAAAAAAATTGTATAATAAATAATAAAAAAAGTAATAAGGGCTGCCGCACTAAACAAAGATTACTCTAAAGTGGAACGAAACGCAGCGCTATGAAATGTAACTTTAGCCTTAGAAAAATAAATAAAAATAATGCATACTAAATTGCTGTAAGAAATATGTGTATAAAAAACTTAAAGCACGTTAGGAATCAAATTAAATTAAAAAAAGGACTAAAAATCAGCAAAAAAAAAATATATATGACATAAAGAAAAAAATATTCCAAGCCCAATGTAAGATGTTATATAGTTTTTGTGGTGTACATACGAAGTAAGCACAGGCAGGCATGATAAGCATTGGTAGGTAGTGTCGTAAGGAATGTGTCAAAAATTGCTTTGTTTTTGCTTTCATTCTAAACATCATAGTAAAGGGTCGGTGCTGAAAGGCAGCTTGACTAAGTAATAAAGTACACAGGTTAAAGAAATGGGAATGATATTGTAGCACTTATGGCAGTATGCAAGTTATTGGTGACAGTGCAGAATATTTTATTAACACAAATAAAATAACATAAAGAAAAATGTAAAGGACACATACTAAAATAAATTTATATGTACTACACTTTTTATGATTGAAAATATATTTAAATAAAAAGTATAGGAATAGGACACTTTAATAGTAACTATAACTTAGAAAATAAAATAAGGAAAATAAGAAGAACATCATTAATCCACACTTTTTTAATAATATATTAAATATATTAAACAAATTTAATTAGATATGTATGCCTGTAATA